>NW_008680131.1:0-25643 GCF_000695815.1 Acanthisitta chloris | reverse complement strand
GCATCACAGCTCCACTTCTTGAAATACCTGCCCTAAATTTTCAAGCTTCATGTACACTCTCTTCAGCCACATTCAGGCACTGCTTCTTCCTGAGGAACAGCTCATGTCGTGCAAATCCGAACCTGCTTCTCTGGCTGCTGCCAGAGCCCCATGGATCCTCTACCCTGACCCCTGGGACATGGGGCCTGGGTGATAACAGCTAATATGGGAAAAGTGTCTTTCAGTTCTGCTTTTTGACAGCAAGGTATTTCATCCCAAAGATGTTAAACATCATGGAAAGCTTCCAAAAAACACTTAGAAAAACCTTTTACATTTTATCAGGTATTGCCATATTGTTTGGGAAACACAGAAAGAGTACAAAAATGGAAACCTGAATAAAAAAAGAAAATAATCAAACTTAAAAAGTATTATTTTCTGTGCCGGGGTAGGGTTGAAATTCCATGTTTCCCTGTGCCTAAATACTATAGAATGGCAGCAAATAGGCTGATTTTAACAGTGATGTTACTACTGCAAAATTCCATTACAATATCTCAAAGTACACTTTGCACTCTTATGTTCTTACCAGTTCCATAGAGTTAAAAACATTCCCTCTATTTCCATGATTTTTTTCTGAATTCATGTGGCATGAAAGAATCTTTTAGAGAATGGACCCCCAAAAGCTTGTTTTATCAAATTCTAACTTTTACCATTTCAAACCCCATCATGCTGAAACTTGATGTACAAGCTGTCAGAACAAAAGCCTCATCTCTTCAGTGCACATATTTTGAAGACACTACTTTCATTTTTCAAACAGCAACCAAAACAAAACAAAAAAAAAGGAATATCTTCAGAATTTTTTATGATTCCCAATTTCTTTTTGAAGCTCCTTAAGCCTCAAAAAGGTTTAGTTAAAACAATTTCTGTGTTTTCAGGCAGTAAGGTTTTAGTGCACATTTTTAAGTGTGCTTTTCTAAATATTCTTTTCTATTGAGATAAAGGTTAGGAGAAGGCAGTGACAGAGACAGCATATGATGGCAAAAAGTATTTCATACACCACTGTGAATTTACATATAGCTGTCAAATGTGTTATGCCAAAAAAGGATTCCACTAGGACAGACAAATAACCTCTTCATTCTTGAGCATTAGTCTTATGAGGATGTGAATTTAGGTCTTGATTCATTAAAGTGTTAAATCCATACTTAGACACATACAGCTGAGTCTTACTCAAATTATAAAGTCTGGAGATCAAGTTAATTTTTTATTTACATGAGGATTTTGGTCCAAAAAATCAGCAGAGCCAGCACTAGAAAGAACAAAACACATCATATCATATCCATGTTTACTTTCAAAATCATGACTGCACCACAGTGCCAGCATATCCATGTTTACTTTCAAAATCATGATTGCACCACTGTGCCAGTACACATCCAGCAAGTCCAGATTAACATATCACCATGGGAATTTCTGAGGGACTCCAAGCACAGATTACCTGGAGTTGGCTATGAATCTCTCTTCACTGATGATACAGGATTCATACTGAATAGGCACCACAGAGAAGTAAAGTCGTGCTTTAAACTATCTCCTGGCCAAAACGTGGCAACTTATTTCTGCTGATTTTCAGCAGTGGAAATGATGTAGCCTGTGATGCTGATTCCTTATGCTACCACTGCCACTGTCCACTTTGCAGAGAAAATTACTCTCTGTATTATTGGTACTATGCAAATCCATTATAAATACTGCTTACATTCATCAGTAGCATTTGAACATATCTTTCAGCCAGTCATGTAAACCATACTCTTGATTTTCTAAGTTCTCATAATTCTCCTAAAACTGTTTACCCAGCCTGAATTCACACACAATCACGCTGAATGTCTCGGTGAGTAATTCAGGTTGTTCTGTGGGTCATGTTGATTCATCAGCAAAAGGTTAGTGTGAGCTATTAAGAGACAAAAACCACAGGATGTTTTACTTCAACTGCACAAGCAGCATCTTTCCCAAAATCCCAGCTGAAGGATGCAGTGCTCTCTGTGAGTAGCAGAGTAGCTAGTCATACAGCTTCTTATTCACTTGTCTTTCATGGGAAGTTCATCCCAAGTGCCTGCAAGAGAAATTACTGAATACAATACTACTGCCTACATCACTTTATTTATACTGCAATAAATACAAATCAAACAGCACTTTTGATGTATAAGCTACCGATTGAGAATTTCACTTCCATGTGAGGCTGCTTCCATTTCCTGCAGTGATATTAATTTCTAATTTTTCCTCCTGTCTCTGCAATTACTTTTTAAGCTTCTCTATTGCACATCATCAATCTCACTCATAAGGCTGCAAGTCACCTAGATGCCATCTGCTGAAAAACAGAGTGATGGAAAGTCTGAATAATACACTGAATCAGGGTTATAGATGCTACATTTTGACGTACTTAGAGGCATAAAGTTGGGGGGAATAGATTAATAATTACTTTACCTGAAACTAAATCAGTTGTTCATTATAGGCCTGACCACAGGCTGAAGCTACTTCTATAAATACCTTGGTTTGGTCTGAACTAATACAAACACACTAGGTATGCAAATATTCCACACTCCAACAGCAAGATGCTTTTTCTGATAGTTCTTGCTTTAGCATGTCAATCTGAAACCTTGATTGCTTTTCTCACACTTCTTTGGATGAAAGGATATAAACAGCTATGAAAACCAGTTCTTTAATATGCTACTCTTCAATTCAATTCAAACATACACTTATTGCAAAAAGAACAACATGAACTGAGAAAAAAAAGTCAGAATGGAGAGCACCATAATGTAATAGCAAATGCAAAGCAATTTTCATTCCTAGATCCTGGAGGATGCATGTACAGAGCAATTTTTCTACTATACAGCAAAAAAAGGATGAGGGGGAGGAGCACATGAGGACAGCTTATGAAGGACTGCTTTTTAACTCAAATACTACATTTTTGCAAGCTTTTAGAAACCACTGCTAATAATTTATATTTGGTGTGATGGAGAGTGTATACATTATACTGCAGAGGACAAAAAAGTCCTAAATCTTTCTGGCTTGGATTCTTTGACCTCGACAAGTTTAGTCTGAAAACATTTGTTACATGATGAAAAGCTTTCTGAGAATGCTAATAACATTCTTAAAGGGTTAATGATGCCTAACTGATTGGCACTAAAAACTAGATTTCATTTGGTATAGTGACAGGGAAACTCTGCCACCAGGAGTGTACATTCATGCCCACATTATTATAGGACAATTTAGATCATCTTATTTTAAATTTCATGGCTCTGTAACACAGATGTAAATCAAAGTCAGTGAGGCAAATGATGATTTTTCCATAGTTAGATTTTTATAGTCTTGATCTTGAAAATATGCTTTGGGCCCAAGCTATCTATCAAAATCCTTTGAATTAGCCAAAGGAGTTTGTGTTGCTGCTAGTGTACAATTAGAATCAGAAAACAAAAGCAGAAAGCTTTCAGAACAAGGCATGTCTCATAATTTTAAAAATCTGGGCTATACTAACAATTACTGTTTTTAGAAGACCTGGGAACATGAACTGTTTAGGTCCAGTAACATGAGAAAATTGAAATTTCAGCCTGAAATCCTAGGTACACCTAGGAGACTTCACCAAATACTGTATGCTGTTAGCATGACTCAAAGCACTGCAGAGAGACACGTGTTTATTTTGTATGTGTGTACACCTGCACATCTAGTTTGCAATTGAAGGATTTCTAGATTGTAACAGGCAGATTCAGACACACACAAGCAATTCCTTACTTTAATAAACAAACTGGGCATCTGACATTCTGGTGGTTTCTTTCTTAGACCTGAATTGTCCATCACTTTCTTTCCAGATTTGACTTATTGGTCAATTAGTTTTTGATATTTGAGGCATTGGTGATTTTCTTTTCAAAATTTGATTAAAGTACATTGCACAAATCCTTTCAGATCTCTTTCTAAATATTACACATGTATCTGGTATGTAAACTCAAAATCTTTAGTCCAAAACTTTCTGGATTAGTAATTCATCTCTCCCTATCTTGGGATAGTCTTTCTTATGCACTGGTATAATCTGAATTAGATGAAACAAGCAATTACACTGGACATAAAATACAGTAAGTGTAGCTTTACAATAAATTGCTATCTATGAAGCTTTAAAGTGAGTCTGGAGATTTAATAAAAAGCATTAACACAAAATAGGGAAACTTTGAGTTCTAGCTTCAACATTTTTATGCTCTAGAATTACACGCTGCAAAGACAAACAAAAGGGAATTCGTGCTGTGCAGCTCCGAGTGCCCTGGGGATACCCGAGAGGGAATCTCCATGTGAAAACTTTATTTGCTGGGTAAAAAAGGGCACAGGGGTGAATCTTTGGGGAAACAAGACAGGCGCAGAGTTCCAGGAAGTGTTCCCTGATCTCAGCTCTACACCCACTCAAGCCAGGACAAGGTGCAAGATCAACCTTTGTACGTGACGAGAACCTGGCGGAGTTACAGACTCCACAGTGAAAACAATGAAAGGAGGGAGCCTCGACTTATTGGCCAAGCTCCAGCACAGGTAATTAAATTCTGCCTAGCTGAATTCTCTCTGCACCCTCAACAAGATACAGGTTTGTTATCTACTTCCTAATCTGCCCCAGACTGTGGGCAGTGTTGTTTTATACAGCCAGATAACTGCTGGGTTCCATTGGTGCGTGAAGGGACCCATATCCATCCATCTCTTATCTGCCTCATAGGGGTGTTTTGAGGGCTAATTAATAAATATTTGGAAAGATGAAAGGCACCCAGGAAGTCCAAAGCATTATTATTTCACACTCGCCTCTGAGCAGATCTCTAGATAAACTGTACAACCTGGGAATTCAGTGACATGAATGGAGTTCAGCATTAGCCCCTCAAAATGGTCCCATCCTGCCCAAAGCTAAGCACCAATGTTCCCACTGAACCCAAGAGAAATCAAGAGTGCTCCTCATGCAGCAGTAGATGCTCAGCTACTCACAAAACAAGGCTGTCTTTGAGGAAAACTCATTTGTGCTTTAAGGCACCTCTTCCATGTTTTTGGTAAGAGCTCAGGACAACCAATATCAAAGTCAAAACAAGGTTTTCCACTGGCTTGATTTGATCCTAAAAGGAGAAATGGAAGGATCAGTGTACAGTGGGCATGGCTGGCTCTGAGGTCTTTTCACAATTTCCCTCTATCTACACAGCTAAACATAAGGAGTGTACAGAGATACAGATGAACCCCTGAATGCCAGGATCAGAGCTGAGGATGTATGTCCCTGCCTCTGGCCCTGCAAATAAATAAAATAGTAATAATAAAATTGGTAGTAAGGAGTACAAAAATGGCAGCTGTTGCCACAACACTTTGCTGTTAATCAGCCAGCAGAGATACCCTGATAAGATCATGTATAAGATCATGTACAGTGAGGATGTAGTGTTATTGGCAAGGCCTGGACATCTTCGCTCAATTTGGATAAACCTCAGCACTCCTGACTGTACAATGTAGGGAGATATCCTTCCTGATGAGAGACCTCTTACAGGACATTTCACAGCACGAACAATCGGGGCTTCTGGCCTTAAGTGGAAGACAGAGCTCTCCATTAAGGTCAACCTGTGCTGCACTTGGAAGTTCATCTCTATTAATCACTGACACAAGGCAGGAAGCTGGCACTGGATGGCCTGATCCCCTTGGTTTCTACCTGACATCTAAATTGCATTTCAAAAAATAAAATAAAGGTTTTTAGTCTTAAATCAGCTTCCTTAAAAAGATCTGGCTGCAGTGCTGCCAGGGCCCTGGTGCAAGAAACTGTCAGGATGTCCTCATTGGGAGCAGCTTGGCTCTTCCTGGGGTGGCTCATGATCCTTCCCATAGTAAACTCCCTTGCTGTGCTGGCTGCAGATCACTGGGGGTCAGTGCTCCCAGGAAACACTTTTCCTACCAAGATGTGCTTTTCCTACATCTACGCATTGCCTTTGGATATCCATCTCCTGGATATCATGAGTCCAAGCACGATGCTCATAGATCCATCCAAAGTCCACTGAAGCTATGGAAAAATTTAGCAGGAACTCCTATGTCCAAACACTATGACTTTTTTTCTGCATGGCAGCTCATGACCAGCATCCCCCAGAAAGCTACATCTTGGCTAGTTAACTCATCTGGTTCTTCCATTGAGTGAGTGCAGCATCACTTGATGTGCACAAGTCCAAGCACGATGCTCATAGATCCATCCAAAGTCCACTGAAGCTATGGAAAAATTTAGCAGGAACTCCTATGTCCAAACACTATGACTTTTTTTCTGCATGGCAGCTCATGACCAGCATCCCCCAGAAAGCTACATCTTGGCTAGTTAACTCATCTGGTTCTTCCATTGAGTGAGTGCAGCATCACTTGATGTGCACAAGAATAAAGCTAGTTAACTCATCTGGTTCTTCCATTGCGTGAGTGCAGCATCACTTGATGTGTACCAGAATAAAGCAGAGAAAGCTACTTAAAATTACACCTTCCCATAATCAGTTATTAAGCTGAAAATAGGCAGCAAACACCAAAACGTTCTCAGAATGGACTAAATACTACCATTTCTTGTATCATACAAAACTCTCAGGATTTTGGTTTTCGGTTCCTTTTGTTGTTTTTTAAATATGATGATACAATTACATTACTCATCTCTTGGACAAAATAGAGACTTCAGAACTGCTCAGTAAATCTATGTTCTTCTGTTTATTAAAATCTAGTGTACCATCACAGAAGCATGCAAAGAATTTCTCAGCCCTTTTCTAGAAAACCTAGCAAAGAAGTTGCCTGCTCCTCACAGACAGGTACCTTGAATTTGGTGAGACTTATTTACTCATTTCCCATAAAGTACAGCAGCCCATTTCCTGGCCCCACAAAGATCTGAGTGAGGGCAAACCACTCCTACCAAAGGTCTTCAACCTGAGGACAGGTTCTTCTCACAGAAGAAGATACCATGAGATAAAAGGCATACCTACAACTCAGAAGATAGAGTCCATAACCATGAGTGTGAGACCAGGTAGATTTCAAAGGGTGGGATAGTTTGAGTAGCAAAGGCCTCTGGACTTCCACTGACCTTTTTTTATAAGTCTAAAATGATCTGAGTTCTCTAATTTTCATATGTATCCAGTAATGACTTCCTGCCCTCCTCAATGACTCCAAAAGTCCATGCTATGCTATCCAAGACAAACTGCCCTCTTAACAGGAATTAGAAAAAGACTTCTGCCCCAAGTGAATAATATCCAGCCCCCTCTTACTTTCCCAGCAGAGCTTCCCCTCTCTTTTCCACACTGCCAGCATTTCCCACACAGCACAAATCCACATGTGAACACTTCACACAGTGGGGAGCCAGTTCTCACACCACCGAATGCCAAACCCTGCAGAACACTTAAAACAAACACACTGCAGTTTGCAGCTTGCACTTGTTGAAATGTGAAATGGGTCTAATACCTTGATTTTCATCTGCTGGCTTCTCTCTGAGAGAACATTTCAAGACAAACAGGTTACGTGCAGGTACAATGTGGAAGTGGTTTCAATGAGGTTTTATACAACCTAGTTCCCACCACGACTCAGAGAGCATCCGAGTATCCTCTGCTTCAAAAGTGTCTGCTGGTGGTGTGGGTGGCTTGGACAAAAGATGGGGATCTCATTTGTGCTGACTGGGTTTCCAAGAAGTGGCTCAACACATACACTACTCTGCAACAGCTTACCATGCTTCCAGCAATGAAAATACAGCATCAGAGCCACCGACTGTCACCACTCACGTGTCAATGGAGCTATGCTGCCATGGGAAACTAAAAAATTACCCTCTCCAAAAATGGACAGATCTTACAGTGCTACTTGAAGCAAAGAAACAAACAAAAAAATCAACCCACACCACCACCAAATAAAACCACAAAACAAACCCCCCAACATTCAGCTATTGGCTCTCAGTCTGTTCACCTACTGCTGCACACAGGGCATCTCCATCTAGAGGAAAACAAGGAACAGATGTTGGGTGATTGAAAAACTTGAGCCTTCCATTGTTTTATTGACTTGTCACCACAGAGAAATTTGCTTTAATTTATTTTAAAAGTAAATGACTTGATCTTCATAAAACTGGTGGCAAGTCACAATTCTTAATGAGGATGTTAAACAAGGATTCTGTTTAACAACCAGAGGCACCAATTCCAAATGCAATGCCTATCTGAACAGACACATCTATCTTCTCTTTTGAAATATGCTGGTTTATTTTCAAGATGCTCAATATACCTGGGGAAAAAAAAAAAAAAAAGAAGCCTTTGAGCCCTTGAAAGCCTGTGCAAAAGCTTTCAGGTTTTTTTTCCCCCCTTCATGATACTTGATTGTACCAGATTGTACCAAGTAACTTCCTTTTTTTTTTTTCTTCCTGAATGAAGTAATTCATATCTAACTAGAGACCTTTTGAACTCTACTCGATTCAAGATAATCTACAACGTAACTTAAGGAGACATTAAAGAAGAAAAAATGCTAGGAGTCCAGGGACTTAAAATCAGGCAGACACACCCAATTTTTTTTCATATAAGCTACCAGCTAGTGCCAGTCCTGGCTGCGAGCTTTGGCATTTTTGAGAGGCTGAATTCAGTTCCCCAGACCCAAACTCCAGTATTGCCAGTGCAAATCAAACATCGCTGATGACTTGGAATGGGCATGGTGTCTCCTGGATAATGGAAAGTGAAAGGTCTTCCAAACACCTCATAACCAGGGGATGACTTCTCACCATAGCCATGAATACATCTGTGGAAGCAAGCAGTCTGTGAGGTGGGAGGTCTTCAGAGATGGGAAATAAATATAGCTTCTTCACAAAGAGATAATACCGAGTTTTCAGAAGCTAGAGGAGAGACTATTAACTTCACATGTCCTCACTACAAAAGGAAAAATGTTTCTGGAGCTCCTAATCCAAATATGTTGTTCCCAGAGTTTGGCCACAACAGGCTTTAATTGAAGGCTGCAGTGATTCATGATCTCTTTCCAGTCTTTCTTTACACTACAAAATTTAAAGAAATTTCAGGTGCACCTTTTTGGCAGCAATCTGCAGCTTACAACTTAAAGCTGATACTCAGCTTGGGTGTCAGATGAGTTTTCTACCAGCTAAATTGGTCACATTCTCTGCTTTGCTCCTAAATTTTGTGCAGACCCGGAGGAAGACAAAGATGCTTTGCTCCTAAATTTTGTGCAGACCTGGACGAAGACAAAGCAATGATGGACCAAGAGGTACAAAGATGCCTGAGTGCTCTCTGCTGCTGTCAAAGCAGCTGGTGCTGGTCTGAAGAAGAGGCTGTGAGACATGGTGGTGGGCAGGAAAAGACATAAAGAGAGCCAGGAGTAGAAAAATCAGGGCATGGGAGCACCCCTAGGACTACATACTGTGCCATTGCCCTGCACTTGTACCTTACTACTGATAGGAGAAGTATGGCCTAAATGGACATCCATGTGCTTGGATACCAGACCTGTTTCCATATCATGCCCTCCAAAAGTTGAGTGTTCTCACAAGAGTAACCCTCACCAAAGCATTCAGCTAGAATACATGTGAACTACTGCAGCACTGAGGTGCAGCTCCATTTCACACATGTTCAAGGAGAGAGGGAAGGAAAAATCAATGAACAACTGATCTCCACATCCAAAGTAACAGAGTGGAGTGGAGTGTGGGAAGTGGAAAGTATCCAGATGGCCAAAAGATTCTTCCCAAATCCAGCACTTTCTCAGGATCTAGTTCGACACAGCCACAGCACTAACACTGGAGTACCAATTTCCCCATGATTCAGAGTAAATGGATCTAATTAGTCACAAACTCTTCTTTTTGCAGCTCCCTGAAAGTCTCTCATCCAGGCGTAGACAAGCTCTCAGCAAACTCTGGTAGCCTGAGAAGAGCTGAGCCCGAGGTGTTAACGACTGTGACTATAATGCAGTTAATTTAATTGGGTTGTCCATCCTTGATACTTGAAAAGTCCCTTTTAAAGGTTACAACTTTTTTTTAAAACAATTGAGTTACTATTTTCTCCTGAACTCCATTTCCATTTTAATGCTGATGTTCACTTTCTTTTGCAAATTGAGTGAAGGTAAAACTCTCCCCATAATATACCATCCTTTTGAACAACTTATTTCCTTTTGGTGCAGTTTCAAACAGATAGAGCTGTAATGGCCAAAATAAATTTTATCCCACAAATGTGGAAAGCTAAAAGTTAAGCTTAACTTATAAACCTTTTTTAAGAGAGACAAAATCATGCCAGCCTTATCACCGTGACAGTCACAGTTGTTTAGATTTATTATGCAATGGTAATCAGGCTATACAATAAATTCGCTATAGTAATGCATTAATCACTTTGCAAAGAAAAATGAACTACTGAGAGGAAGACAATACATTTTCCTCTCTCTTCTTCTCCATGGTAAGAACTGTTCTCTAACTCCATTCTTTAAAGAAGGAAGCATATATTTTCACTTCTGCTGCTACATCTCTGATGTGAGCCAATGGCTCAGCAAGGTCACTCTCATTTTGCTTTCTACATAACTGAGCTCCATGAATATTTCTTGATGATATCTTCCTCTAGAGGCACATAACTGAGCTCCATGAATATTTCTTAATGATATCTTTCTCTAGAGGTAGAAAACACTTGGGGTAACATCTACTTGGCTTGATCACTGCTTTCCCTGATTCTGCATACACTTTTACTGTGTACAGAAAATTTAAAATTTTGGATGAGACTTTTTAAGTTGATGAGATGGATCATTGGGGGCATATAGATGTCCAAAAATGTTTTATAAGAAAGGGGATGTATACAATGCCAAGCAGTGGTGTAACATCAGAAGATAAGAGAGAGAGGGAGAGAGAGAGAGAGAGAGATGGTATCACAGATATTTGTATCATAAAGGGACATTTTTTTCTGACCCTCAAAAGAAGTATATTACAAGCATGAACACCCCAACCATCACCCTTCTTCAGGGATAAACTTCATCCACTATTAGTAAAATCAGTCACATCTTATGTCCAGAACTGATACCTGGTCTATACGAGTGAGGAAGCAGTGTTTACCACTACATCCCTGCTAGCACCTTTTAACACAGTGTTTGGCTAAGACTTCAGTTTGGAAGTCAAAATCCTGCAAAACTTAAAACCACCTCCAAGAGATGCTCCCTGATATTCTGCCATGCAGATTAATCCCACTATGGAGCAATTCATACAAGCATATCTGAGAAGAAAACTCTCTGGGAAGTATTTACTTGAAAGTAAGTACTTTTGGTTTGCTCCAGGGCATCTCCCCACCAGCCTCCCAGGCAAGACACTGGAAGACAATGAGAAAAGCAGAATTAGCAGGCTCTGTTTCCCCTAATTTTTTCCCATGGAGCAAAGAGAATCCTCATTGAAAGAGCACTCAAGTATCCTTCCACTTTTAAAAATGCAACTTAGAGCCACAAACAAAGTCCAGGTCTGTGCAGATGGCTGAAAAATCCTCTTTGGTCTGTGGTATTTTGGGGAAGACTTCCTTCTGCCACAAAGGAAAAGGTGGATCTATCCAAACTGGAGCTGAGCAGCAACACCAGCAGAGGGAAAGGTGGTGTGCAGATGGCTGTAGCTGCTCAGTTGTTATTGAAATATATGAAACTTGTGGGACAAAATCTGCATGTAGCACCTTGAAGGTACACCCCAAGGTGTTACCTGCAACCACAGAGGGTGCATCCTATCTCCCATTCTCACTTTTATACATAAAATTCTAAAATGTTAAAACGTTTCCTAAAGCCTGTCAGTAAACTCTGGCTGTACATTGCACTACAATATTCCTGTTACCAGGGTAAATTCGTGAGGAGGCTGCAGTTAACACTTCCAGGTAAAGAAATGCTCCCTACCCTCCATCCCTCAAAAGGCAGAATAACTGAGTAAGAATTAAATTATTCCCCTTTTAGATGCTGTAATGCCTCCAGGCAGCATCCTCACAGTTCTTTTCAACACAGGTAAATTGAATTCCAGCAAGTTTAGTGTATGTGGACTCTTCAGACGATATTAAATAATAACATCATGACCATAACCTATGAAAAAAGACTGAAAAATGTGGGGCTGTTTAGTCTGGAGAAAAGGAGGCTGCTGCAAGCCATAACAACAGCCTTCAAATATGCAAAGGGTCAATGCAAAGAGGACAGGAATGGGCTGTCCTTGGTGCCTGTGGTGACCGGGACATGAGGGAGCTGCACAACGGGTTAGACAAGGAGAAATATATCTGAGAAGGGACAGTGGTGAAGGTCTGCCAGGGAGGCTCGAGGGAGGTGTCACACTCTCTGTGGGGGGTTTCGACGACAGGTTATGCAAATATCTGTCAGGGATAATGTAAGCCTGCCTGACCCTGCCTCATGGCGCAGGGATGAATTACATCACCTCCTGAGATTTCTTGTAACCCTATTTCACTTATGATTTTATATGGCTGAGCCCCCAAGGGTATTTTTCCCTACTGCCCAAGCTTTCCCCTTATCTATGCAGCGCTGGTGCATCAGTTCTTCCCGACAGCCAATCACTTGATTTAGGATGTGCTCATGTAAGTGAAAAGGTTGATGTCTGTGGGGCAGCCAGGCAGCAGCCTGGGCTTATATGACTCTGATCCACCACAGAATTCTTATGGAAATAAGTAAACTAATGGGAAGGTGGCTGGTATAAGAATGCATGAATTTGTGCCAAAGTTTGAGAATTGCTTTGAGATGAATTGTGCTAAAATATGCAAATAATCTAAAATTTTGGGTGCATTTGCCTGGCATCTTCAAGGGCATTTGGCTTTCTGCTGTTTGAGGGAAAGTCTGAACAGACCATGCTGCTTGGCTTTCCTGCACCTAGCCAGGCTTTTCTAGGTGGGGACGGGATGAACATAGGATGGGGATGCAGTGTAACCAGGCTGCATCCAGGTCCTACAACTGCCTACTCCCTGAACTGTGCAAATGAGTAAGGAAGCAATGCTGGCCACATCCCTGTGACTGGTTGGGAAGATGTGGCACTATCCCACAAAAGCCACGGGGAGGGATCCTGTTGGCAGCAAAATAATCTGTTCTCCTGACACCAGCACCCATGAGCATTGCAGGAGGAACTGATCCCAGCAGATCTAAACACTGGTGCTGCTGAAGGAGAAGACTTGCAAAATCCAGCTCCTAAACCCTCACAAGGCTGCAAAGCCCCCCAAAATCAGGCACGTGTGATGCTGAGTAGGGATGTGCTGCCAAGGAGCAGTGAGTTTCCTGATGTGCAAGGGTGACAGGCACACTCTGACAAGCAGAGTTTGCTAGGGGGGGGGGAAGCAGAGATTTTTGGGTTTGGTTCTTGCATTCTTGAATTAAACTCAATTTTAAAATGCATAGAGCTTTTTTCTTTTTAAAAAAAAAAAGGAACCAAAAAAGAGAAAAAAAGTGAATCAATGCTTCTTCAACTTTAGCCTCCCCAGTTTATTTTCTTGCAAACTTTTTTCCATACATACCATGACAACACACAATCTAAACATTTTTAGCGCATTCTCCTGCCAAACTACAATCCTTATTTCATAAATTAAAATAGATTTCTTGACTTGGAAAACTAATAGTATAAATTGTAAGAAATACTTACAGGGATAATATATCAATAAATAATTCTTGCACATAATCTGAAAACAATTAGGTAGTTGGAGTGATGACTGATTTAACACTACCCATTTAGTTAACCTGTGATAATGTGTTATTTAAACTCAAGACTTTATATTAATTACAATTTGGACAAAAACCTTCATTTGGAAATAACTGTAAAACTTAAGGGATTTTTTTCTTCTCTTTTTTTTTTTTTTTTAAAAAAAAAAAGATTTAATTAAAAACACAAGATGAAATAAATATTTTAGGCAACCAGCAACAAAATGGGAAAATACCATGTGTTTGGAGTTTTAGTGCCCTCTGAGTGCTGGAATTTATTTGCAGCAAGCAGAAAATAGACAGCAAGCATAAAAATTCAGCAGATTCCCGCTAGTAAAATTATTTATCAAGCTAACAAGGGAGGAACCCTTCTAGTAGCAACAAGCCAGCAAGGAAAAGACGTGCCTTTATATTTTACCTTTGGGTTAGCACACCAGTAAAAATGCCAACTGACAAGCACTTCACATAAACATTTCTTTCTAAATGAGCTGCCTTGTTAGAAAAAAATCTAAGCAAAGGAGCAGTACAGTCAACAGACAGAAAAACCCAGGATGAATACTACATTGCTCCATATTACAGGAAAATATAAATAAAGACATAAAAATAATGTTGATGCATAAATGATTTTAATGAATTAACATTTCATTTTGCATTTAAATTAACTACTTGGACTATAAATCTATCTTAGCTTCAATTCTTCCAAGAAAGAATACATGCCAGTTACTATTATAGAGATCGTTCTGACCTCTGGAACTAAACGTATGCACACACACACTCAAAAAACAGAAGTGTGAAATATGTGTGTGTATATGCATCCACTGTGCTGTTAGCTGTGCTACTCAAGCCCCATTGCAATATTTATCGTACACTTATTTTACAACTGAAGCCCTGAAGTCAGTTTTACAGTTTAGTTTAACGATACCAAACTTTGATTATAAATTATAAGTGGCTTTATTGCAGCCTGAAGAGGCAAGAAATTTGGAGACACTTGATTGCCTGATTCCAATTAAATTTTAAAGAAATAGTAAAGCGACACACATTGGTTGAATAGCTGAGCTCCAAGGAGAACTGCAAATGACTCCTGCCGGCTGTGCAGCGGGGCTATACCCTCTGAGGACTTCTTTGCTAGAATGAACATTTGACAATTGTCAGTAAGCTTTAAAATAAAACCAAACTAAACAAAAGAAAAGAAAACAAAAATCCCAGGGATGGTTCTCAAGCATTATTATTTTCATTGTGGAAAAAAATAGCTCGTGGGAGGGTAGGGGGCAAGATCAGACTCAGCATTTCAGCTGATTCTGTAACTCAGGAAGTAAAACCTGCCACAGTTGTTGACAAAGAGAAAAAAAAAAGGAAAGTTTTACAATAAACGGAGCAGTCAGAGGGAAGCACAGGTTGCAGCAACATTTCTGAATGATCTCAGATGATTTTCTGGACACAATAATAAGACAGATGCTGTATTACTCTCAGAACTCTGAAGGCAGACAAGAAAGGTGGGGAAAGCCAGGGGGGGACACTGAACAACTGAAAAAAAAGTCTGTTTTGCTCTTTTGCTCCCCTCAAAGTCTGGCATTCGTCTCGCCTCTGCAGCAGCTCACAATGCAGGGAGGGAATGCAGCGTCTCCCACTCCCTGTGCCAGCGCCCAGGGCTGCTGCTCCTGCCAGCCCCGGGCACTGCTGGGCTGAGGAAGAAAGTCACCAGCTCCGAAATTCCAACCCTGGGCCCGATCCTGCATTCTTCTCACACCCGAGTCCTGCAAAAACAATGGGATTTTTGGGTGTGCGGGAAATGCCGAAGTGAGCTGGCATTTGTTAGCTGCTGATGGATTACATTAATATGAATATTTGTCTGTAGGGGACAAACACTTTTGAGAAGCGAGAGCAACATTATGGGCAAAACATCAGCAATAATAACAAAAAAGGGTAGAGAGAAGCATCATTGATGTAAACCATGAAATAAATAATATATGTCAACTTTTATGTTTCTTGCCTTTGATCTGGGTACAGCTGACATTAAGTCCAGGAACTGATACCTTTTTAGCTGAGAAGACACAAGATGTCAAGTTATATTTTTTAGTGCAAGGCCAACACACAAAAACAAAGCTAAAGGAGTTGAAGAAGTGAGCATAACAGAAAACACAAAGATTATCTCTTGTCAAGGGAAGGAAAATGATGGGAGTTTCCAAGGAAGCTGAGTGGTTAATATAATGTTGTCTTCACTTTGTCATTCTCTCCTTATTAGAATATAATTTGAGTCCAAGTAATATGGAAAGAGATTGTTCCTCAGCTCGGCAAGGGAGTGCTGTGGGTAGAGCCAATGCAGAATGAGACTACAAGATGTACTTACGTACATATTCCTCATTCCCTGCCTGCCTCTCGTTTTAACTCTCTTGTAAAGCTGTTTGAAAGTGGAAGCTGTTTGGAAGCATACATAAAAGCATCCATTAAAAGGCATTACATTAAAACTCCATCGGCTCCTGCCCAAGCAATATAGAGGCAAGCTGGAGCATCACCACAGATCCCAGGGAGGCTACTTCTGTTTGGCTTTGGTGGGACTGAGGAAATATGGCTTATGTATTACTTTCTTGCTTGGGTGTAAAAACCCACCTGCCCTCTGGCATGGGTCTAAACCCAGAGCCTCTGCATCAGCTCCCCCATGCTCCTGAGCATTTACACCAGGTAATACGAAGCAGAATTTGGCCCTAAGTGTCTACACTGCAGCTGAAATTGGGTTAGTGGGTTGTTCCCATCCACATTTACAGCTGTCGCTGGCTAAAACCACAGCCAGAAAATTGCAGGCAGACAGGAGAAATGCCACCCCTGATTTTCTCCTCCTTAAAACACTCATCTCTCCCAAGGGAGACAGCTTTTCCTCTGGGAGACTCTGGATACACTTCCGTGCACCCCTCTCCTGTACAGCCTGGCCCCGTTAAGCAGTTACACACCTTCACACCCCCTTTCCTTAATTTAGCCCAGGCCTGAATCTTGGTGCCTTCACCGGGCTGGGCTGCACACAGAAGGGTCGGGGAGCCCAGCTCTGCCGTCAATAACCAAGCACAATGCCCCTGCACAACTCGGAGCCGCTATTTAATTACCTATCACCGCTAACAAAAGCTCTCTTTATTTTGATTAACTTTGAGGGAACAAGGTTCCCCACCATCAGAGTATGTTTAAATAATTACACAGCACAGACTAATATGCCTGGAAACACAAAAAGAGGGGGAGTAGGGAGAGGGGAGAGAAGAAAGGGAAGACATGAGCTCAGCCTCACTTCCCAATTTAAACTAGGAATGACCTCAGGGTCAATTTTTCAGAGTATCTCAGATCAATTCAATTCTCACCTCCGCTGCCTACCTGCTAGCAAATGAACTTACTGTGCCTTCCAATAGACAGAAATGACTAAAAGGAAATCGCATTTAGCTGCATCTGAATAACCATGGTTATTAGATGATGCGTGCAGAGGAAAAATTACCATTTCCCTTCTCCTTCTCCTCCTTGTGATTGTCATTCTCACCTCACTGGTGATTAAGATGTAGGATGCTCTTGCAGATTGTTAATTAGGTGTTAATATCTGCAAGGGGCCACAGCAAGCTCCTACACCTGAGGTCATTTCTCAGAAGTCAGGCTGTCTCCGGTGACAATACCTGTAATTCCCATAGCTAGTTTGATTCCCACTCAACAGCTGGAGCTAGTGTTTCTTTCATGTCTGGTTTCATTTCCTATCTGAAATTATATGAGTGCTAATATCTTTATTATCTTTCTCGTAGAAGTGCAATGCTGGAGCATGGCACAGCGTGTTGTTCATAGGCTTTCTTTTTTTTTTCCTTTTTTTTTTTCTCATGGCATTTTCAAAACATTTCAAGCAAAAATCTTTATGGTTAGCAAATTTACAGCTGAGGACTCCATTACAGATCGGGAGGGGTAGAAGGTAGGAGGGAAACAATAATAATTTGGGGATTGAAGAAAAGAAAAGCTGCACAACTGCTGAATGATAATGGCTTGAACCTTGGGAAATAAAGGTAACGGCAGGAAGGGGAGGAATTGCAAGGACAGTGTGACCTCTACATGTCTTGCAGGTGCACAGGAGCTATTCCACATATGTGTGCATACATATAGGTATTGAAGATATATTGGCTTTAAGAGGGAAAGGGGGCACATAACTGAGCCATGATTTTGCCTACATTTTGACACATTCAAAATCACAGCAAAGTTAAGTTATATGTCATTCTGAAAATTACCAGCACCCAAAGCACCTGATATTTTTGCTCCTGGCCCAGTGCACTGGGGAGATCAAATTCCCACCCCAGTAGAAATGGTGTGTGGGACTTCGGCAACACCAATAATTTCTCATCTCAGGGTACTGAGTAAGGTAAATGACAAGTTCTACAATACACCAGCTTTCATTAAAGGGCTTCAAGGAACATTACAGCTATTTTTTAACTCCCACAAAAGCCTAGAAGGTAAGAATTAATTGTCTAGGTTTATAACTGGGTAAACTGAGATATAAAGAGATCAACGGTAAGAGACCTTTAGAAGAAACCTCAGATAACAAGTTTAAAGTGCTTCAGTATTTTGCTGAATCTAGAATCAAATAACTGGGTCAAAGTCTCACAAGTGACTCAGACTGTGACTCCCAGCTCCTGGTTTCCTCACTCTCTAAACATTGGGACTATATGCGGAAGCCTGAGAAGTAATTTTATATGTGGGATGTTAAATCAGTACTTTTCCTGTCTCATCAATCTCCTGTATTTTGGTACAGTGTGAATCATTTGGTAAGTGGCACAAATTAGAAAACCCAGAAGAGATGTTAAAAATACTGCAATTTTTTTTTTTAGCACTTAACTTAAAATCCTCTATTAGAACTAAACAACAGCAAAAGCTACATCACTGCAAAATATTTTAGAGCTTACTCTAAACATGGGGAAAACTATTAAATTGACTTATCTGGGAATTTTAGGCGAGTAAAAGCTGTCACATGCGGCATATACTTTCTTTTTGCTCATAAAGACTCAAGACATTTCCATACTTAAAATTCATAGGAATGAGCTGGAAAGCAGTTTCAGGCATAGTAAAGTTGTGGGTTTTTAAACACTTGTAAACCTTTTTTCTTTACCTATGTAAATTGACCTGTAAATTGTACACAATATGTTTGGAGAGAGGAAAGGGAGGGAGAGAGGTTACTATGCATTTTTTAATCAAGAATAACATATTGCATCCCATTTGATAAAAAAGATTCTCATTTAGGCTTAATACTGCACATCTGCTTGTAAAATACATACAAGGCTCCCATTGACTGCTGCGGGAAGTTTGCCAATAATATTTCATGGAAGTTATCTTGATATCAGCCTCAGAAAATAAAGACATTTTACAGGGAGTGTTAATTCAGCAACAGAAAGTTAAAAAGAACTCCCTTATGTGCAAAGAAATTTGATTGTTTTTACAGTTCTTAGCTTTAATTTTCAATTTTATCAGATGAATGGTCCAGGAATAAAATTTAGGTGACAAAGTCTAGTTTACGGTGAAGTTGGGCAGTTTGGCATTGCAGGCTGTGGCCATGAAAAGAGAAATGATGTCTTGAACAACAGACTTACTCAATTGCACATCAAAAATACATGTGAACAGTACGAGGACGAAAAAGGTCTTCCACAAAACACAAATCTCTTTTAAAAATGCACGTGCGAATGCAGGACTAGCAGTGAAAAGTAAGTAAATGTATACTTTCAGAGTGCCATGATTTCCCCTGTGTGAAAGGTCTTAGAGGCAAACTGGAAAAGGAACAGAAAATATGTTTCTGTTCTTTACTGCTCCTTATTCTCCCCTTAGTTTAGGTCTCATCCATATGGGGAAATTAGGTAGTAAACTATACTGCAGTGCTATCCATTCCCTGGGTGGACACTCCTACTGTAGAATCAGAGTGGATTTTCCTGGTTAATTTATTTTATTTTGAAAGCAGCTTAGCTGTACTGGGGAGGGGGGAAATCCACCCTTACTCCCAAATAAGAACATCCATCTAGGGAATTCACAGCTCAGCTACTGTGGTACGAGTTCAGATCTTGCTACTTATTAGTACAACCTCCCCTGTAGATATTCCCATTTTGGTGGAAGTGTGGACCCCAGGAATTCAAGGTAGATTTTACCAAAGTCTGCAGTGGGGCCAAGAGCCCACCCAGGACCTCTCCTCTTATCTGGGATGTAGGTAGAATGCAGTTTAGATCCCAGGGTCCATCATAGTTACATCCTGCCCTTGGAGTTCTACAAAAGTCCTTCAGACACTCTTTGAAAACTGAAACACTAAGTCTTACACACAGTGACAAAAACTAACATACCTTTTTCCTTGCCCTTATTAAGAGAAAGCCTGGCTACAGTTTTTTTATGTCAGAAACAAATTCTACTTTCCAACATCATAATACTGATCAGGAAATAGAAGGATATTTTATTCCTGTTGGTTCCATGATGTTGGAGAATGAAAAAGCTCTTCTGCACCGAACAAAATACCCTGAAGTACAATAAAGTACACCTGGGGTTATGTATGGATTGTGAGGGAAGTTCGAGGGAGCTGCTAGGAGATGGAATAGGCCGAAACAGCCCTTAGAAAATAACAGTTGCTTTGTAAAGTATCACAATATAACCTTTGTGGTACTTTATGGGGTAGAAACTAATTTTGTTGCTGGTGTATCACGTGTTGCTGGTGTATCATGCAATATATATCATAAAGACAAATTTTATCCTGCAGTGCTTACTCCGAAAACCCCCAGTGATCCCACCAGGCTGGAGGACACGGCACTACACTACCACCTGAGCTCCACCACCTCTGCTGCCACCTGACCTGTGAGAGACATTAGGGTGCAAACCTCTTAACCAGCAACCACCAAATATTCCAGTCACAGTCATAAAACGAATTGCCTTGAAATGCTAAAAGTATGCCAGAAATAACATAATTCCTTCAAAGGAGCCAAGTTAATAAGCTGGACCATGGAGACTACTGTCCACTACTATAAATGTACAGTCTTAAATTCTCCCAACCAAATTGCCTCCATGAATATCAAGTAAGTGCCTCCAGACAGCGTGGAGGATCGGAGTTTTCATATCTAAGCTTATTATTCCTAATATCACAGAGACACTTCCCTGAATTGTCCTTCTCCTTCCCAAATTCCCCATCTGACCAGATGTCTTTCTCTCTCTTGCTTTTACCTGTCAATCACGTTCACAGCTGAAATTTGATTTCTCTCCCAACAGTAACCTTAGATGAAATATTACCATAGGGGTCAGAACTGTCTGAACCTTGCCATAAAAGTTTGTTAACTCTTCCGAGACCCGAAAGCTATTTGCTTAAAAGTAACGGATTTTGCTGCTTTTTGGGTTTTGTAATATGTGAAAGTGTAACCACACAATACTGAAGGGAGGCAAAAGGAATTGTCCCAGAGAACAGCAGCACTGAGATCACAAGTGTCCATAAAGGAAAAAAGCTTTTCTTTTTTATTATACAAATAGCAAGAATATATATCACTAATTATATAAATGTAATAGTCACTATATCTAATATATAAATTATAGGAATCACAAAAGTTTTCCTATGGGTTTACTGAAATTAGAAATGTTACATTAGGAGCAAGGTGGTGGAATGTGTGCTGCACCTTTGCAATGGAAATACATCATATATTTACTTCAGCTGAATTGCAACTTGGCTCTGTTCTTGCAAAAAAAAAACAAAAAACGCATATTGCACTTTAAGTTTTCACAAGAAAAACCCCCAAGTGATATGGTTTTCCTCTCATTTACACTGGTGAAATACAGAAAAAAAATGCAATGCAGGCAAAACCTGACCCAGGGTGTTCCTCAGGGAAGTGAGAGGAGTAATCAGGCTCAAAATGAAGCTCTTCTAGTGTTCCTTGAGAAACCTATTCCTGCAGCCCATACACCATTCAAAACCTCTCTTGGTACTGTTTAATGTAAAGTCTAGAGTACCAATTGCATCTTCCCCATCCTCATTCAAATTTTAAACAATACATTTATTCGTTACATTTATTTTCAAAAACAACAATTCTATTAAGGTATGATTCACATATCCTTTAAAAAATAAAAAATTAAAATCTATTATTTTAAAAAGCTTGATTCCATGAGCTAATAAAATCCAACTGTTTTCTAATAGCTGTTGAAGAAAGCGCGGCAGGCTGCACGGCAGCCTGCGTTCTTAACTAAAATAGGAGGTTTCATAAAAAAATTCACACAGGAATCTGTCATTGCAACCTTGGTGCTCATTTAACCCACTTAGTATTTTTATAGTCAAGGTCAATAAAAATCAAATTCCATGGAATAAAAAAAAAGTGCCTGTTTGAGTCTAGCAGGGGAAGGGATTGAAAGTTTTAATTCCCACATTTTCATTAGCGGCATATTTTTTAGTCAATGTTGACAGACTGAATGAACATGAATTTCCAGAGGAAAGCAGTGCTGTGAATTAAACTCTATTGTAATTTGTAAGTACTGAAGTTGTCTAACATAGACTCATGATTTTTCATCAAGATCTGAGGGAGATCTTCAGAAGACCCATCCTTAATCCCCGTAGCTGATGTCTGAACACTAGCATTTGAAGAAAAAGAAAGAAAACATTTGCAAAGGATTATATATGAGTTGTGGGACACAGGAGAGCTGCCTGGCTGACAAAAGTACAAAGCCCCATCATTGCAAATAGTTCTTGTAGGCACCTGAAAGTCAGCCTCACCCGAAAGCCCAGGAAACTGCACCACAGCCTGTCACTGGCTCCCTGGGGCTGGAGCAAAAAGCACCATCTTAACAGCAGCAAACAAAGCAGCAAAATTACCACCCCTGCTGAAATATGTCAAATTGCTAATGAAAATTAAAACATACCTTTGTTTTTTTTGACCTCAGGTAACAGGGATTTTTCACATCACCGTTGTAGATGATTCTCTCGGGTACCTAATTTAGTAAATATATTAAAATAAACCATTATTAAAAGGAATATTTAACATTGTAAAGCCTGTCTGTTGTGCCACTATGGTACAGAATAGGATCTTTTATATGCAAATTCTAAATTAAATTTAGAAAGTCTCTTGTACTGTTTATTAACTCTGACTGAGTGAAGAAATGAACACAGTTTGAAGTGAAACATTTCTAGCTCACACATCTAGTATTTACTTCATATTAGTAACAGGAGTCTTACTGACAAATTACCTTAAAAACATGAATTTTGGCCTGACCAGTGAATATCAGATTCTCAGACCTGAAAGCATGTAGCTTTATGCATTTCTTTCTTAATGATTGTTATTAGCTGCACTAATGTAATTGGCAAAATAATAATCAATTTTTGTACACACTCCATTATTTTCCAGACAGTAGTTTAATAACAAAGGCAGAGCTGTCATTTCTCCCTGCAGTTACTCACACTGTACAAATTCATCCTGTCAACACATATTTAAAATCTAATTTAAAAAAAAAAAATTCAACGCAGAGTGAATCTTTGAACAATAAGTGAGATAAGTCAGTAAGTCAATCCACATTTCTTAAATATGGATTTGTTGTGTCCCTTATAGTCAACTTTCTCTCCCCGAGTATGTGCATAGGCACATACATATATCTTCTATAAACCGCCTGCAGGAGTGCTTCAGCCCATCCATTTATTGTAACCATGCAGCATAATCAGAGCAAGAATAAACCACAAGTCTGATTGACTTGAATTAAAAAAAAAGGCAAGACAAACTATAGGCGCTTTTCCAGCATTTTGATCCAGATCTGAAAACAAGAGTCGACGGCACATTTAGTGCCAGCTGAATGATCCCTGTCCCACATCCCACCCAAACGTGGGACAGGCACATTGAAACAGACCCCACGTGCCACTGAAAGCAATGTTGCCCTTTTATTGATATCTTTTTTTCCCTATTACTTTCTCTTTTTCTTTTTCTTTTTCTTTTTTTTTTTTTTTTTTGAGAAAGAGGACGGTGCTTCCATAAATGCAATACTTGGCACCTGGCCTGGGATCTCTAAAAGCAAATGACTCCCGTAGACCTTCGGTGTCATTTTCCTTAGGACGACCTCTGTTTTCATGTCAGTCGGTGAATTCACCCTGTTATTTATTCACGGGGCTGAGAGGAACAGGTACTCAAGCCTCACACCTGAGGAGCATCCAGAAAGTGATGTGGTCATACTGCTTTTAATCTTTGCTGTGGCCGTTCCTGCCCTAAACCCACAACCATTCAGCACAGCAGACCTGGAACAGGAGGCACCAAACCACTTCCATGGGCGAAGTGCATTGATTCATTTAGCAGCTTTATTTAACTATCAGTTTATTAATAAGGAAAGAGTCAAAGACAGTAAGAAAGTGTGAAGGTAGCCAGAGACACTAAGCAGATTTATTAATTTAAGAAGCCCGATCATTTTCCTTCATTTTATCTGACAGAGTTGGTGTAAAACAGTTATACTTCAATAAGTTTTCTACTCTATACTGTGCTATTTTAAAAGGATTTCACAATAAAGGAAGCTGAAAGACTGTGCACAGTCTGGAGACCGTATCTGGTGTGACATGAATATAGTATTTTAACCAGATTTAATCTTACAGTATTCCCTCCTCTACAATGACTTTGCAAGAGGAAACCCTACGGAAAGGAAAATCTGTTCATCCCACACCACAGAACACTGAATCGCATTGCAGGCTCCAGCAGCTCTTCCTACATATTAAAATGCTTTCATCAGGGAATTTGGAAGCAGTTAAGGGGAGCTGAGGAGGGGGGGAGAAAAAAATACTAGGTCTTTTTTAGTTCACTTTCGGGCTCATTTTTATTGTCTGATGTTTCACTGTCACAGCTCTAAGGGCAAGAGGGAGCAGGGGCTGTTTGCAGTGAAGACACCTCAGCTTTAGAAGCCCATATGAACAAACACCCTGATTCCATCCCCATCCCCTTTAACTGCGTGACAGTCCACTGCCAAGGCCTTGGCAAGAGCTCTTGTTTCAAAATTGGAGGAGCAGGGTTCAGGCTGCAGGAAAGTGAATCTGCCTGCTTTCTTACAGCAAAGGGCTTCAAGCTTAATCATGTACACATTCTGAGATACATCCACATAGACTTGTGAAACTCAGCCTCAGCAAACGCCGTTCTCCGTACTTCAGATTCTTTAAAAGCCATGAAATGTAAATCCTGCCTGCTCCCATTCTTGCTCCCTGCGGAGATCTCAGGGTCTGATCCAAAATGTCATTAAAAAAGCTCCCTTAAATTGCAGTGGGGTTTAGATTAGTCTCTGTGTGAGCACAGGTGAAAAGAAAAAAAACATAAAGGAAGGAAAAAGAAAGGAAGGAAAGGGGGCAAATTTAAGAGCAAGAACAGGAAAGAGAAAGGAAGAAAGAGGAAGGGAGATGAAAGAAGAGGGGGAAAATGAAAAATGGAAAAGGAAAAGGAAAGGAAAGGAAAGGAAAGGAAAGGAAAGGAAAGGAAAGGAAAGGAAAGGAAAGGAAAGGAAAGGAAAGGAAAGGAAAGGAAAGGAAAGGAAAGGAAAGGAAAGGAAAGGAAAGGAAAGGAAAGGAAAGGAAAGGAAAGGAAAGGAAAGGAAAGGAAAGGAAAGGAAAGGAAAGGAAAGGAAAGGAAAGGAAAGGAAAGGAAAGGAAAGGAAAGGAAAGGAAAGGAAAGGAAAGGAAAGGAAAGGAAAGGAAAGGAAAGGAAAGGAAAGGAAAGGAAAGGAAAGGAAAGGAAAGGAAAGGAAAGAAGAAAAGAAAAGAAAAGAAAAGAAAAGAAAAGAAAAGAAAAGAAAAGAAAAGAAAAGAAAAGAAAAGAAAAGAAAAGAAAAGAAAAAAG
Source organism: Acanthisitta chloris (assembly GCF_000695815.1). Lineage (NCBI taxonomy): Eukaryota > Metazoa > Chordata > Aves > Passeriformes > Acanthisittidae > Acanthisitta > Acanthisitta chloris. The sequence goes on along the minus strand of NW_008680131.1, from coordinate 222 downwards.
AACATCCTTGGACCCAAGCCGAGGGAAGTGCTCCGTGGACATACCTAGGGCAGCGCGCCGGAGCCGCCGGGGCACACACCGGAGCTGAGCTCTGGATGCGCGGACGGACGGATCCATAGTTCCGCCCAGACTCCCCTTTAGTTGCAGGGATGGAATTCAGAGACAAACAAACAAGCAAACAGACAGACAGAGGATGCAGCTCTCACCTGCCCGCCCCGCCCG
>NW_008680130.1:0-23622 GCF_000695815.1 Acanthisitta chloris | reverse complement strand
GGGCGTGCGGGACTGGCTGTGTCTCCGACCGTCTCCTGATTGCCTGGAGTCGGGTTCTGAGGGCTCTCGCGTTAGGGCAGGCTTGCGATACGACTGCAACTGCGATGAACGAAGCCTCAGCTTTGATAGCATCGAAGGAAGGAACGTTTTCCTGTCAGGATAATTGTGCCTGCAAAGCAGCAGCTGTAGGGCTCGGTTACCATAAAGTGGAGAGCGTTTATAGGGTATGTTGGGTTTTCTTTAATAAAGTAGAAGTCAGTACTAATGCAGTATTAATCTAGATTGCTTTTAGGATGATGTCACGCTTGTATACGCTGCAAGATAATTTATTATGCTGTACCAAAGTAAGATGAAGAAGACATGAATAGAATTGAAATCAGACTTTAATGGGTGGCCAACAAAGCCAGAGAAAATCAGCAATTTACAAACAAGCATGATATTTTTACTGTGATAGTTATTACAGGCAAGCTATCAAGAGGTTTCAATTAATTGGATAATTGAAAGCTTGAAAACATAAACATTTGAGTGGCCTGTGAATCTGGAGACTGAAAATGTGTGTTCAAAATAATTTAGAGCTTTAGTTTTGGAGACCACTGCTTAAAAAGCTTTATATAATAACAGTGGCTTTGCTCATCTCATGAGTGAGCTCTAAAAGCATTCATCCTGGATTACTACAAAGCCGAAAGTAATCACGTGATGATGAAATTATATGTGTCTAACAAATGGGTTATAAGCTGCTAAATAGCTGCACACGTATTAGAGCTTGTGGATTTCCAGCAGCTGGTTCTAGAATGATTTTAATTGTGTCTCACTTTGTTTCTTCTGTGAAATTTCTTCACCTGGTCCATAATATAGCAAGTATATTTTTTATTTTTTTAATATTAAAAACAGGCTTTTTGTAGTATTCTGCAGTGATAGTCTCTGTATGAGTATGTGAGCACCTTATTCTGAAGGCTTTATTTTTTGCTGCTAGTTAAGAAAGCTTGAAAAGATACTCATTTTCTTGTTTCTGAGCATCCAAAATCCTTAACTGTGTTATCACTGAAGTCATTAGACTTTGTTTCAGTGTCAGTCACAGTGTCAGTCACAGTGTCATGTGCTACCCAGTACTCAGGACATTTTTGTTTCTCTTTGTTTTGTAGCACATCATTGACTCTAAATAAGATATTTTTATAAAACTTTAAAGGAAGTCTGAAGATTCCAAATGTTCTGAAGCTTAAGGCTTCTTAGCTTGCATAGTATATAGATTATATTTGGTACTGTTTGCCGGAGCTTATTGTTAATTTTGTAACTCTTCAAGCATGGAAATTTTTGAAAAAAAGTCTAGGTTTTTTTATGAGCTTTGTTTTCAGTATTATTTCTTCAGTTGCCTCACGAAGACAGGTTACATGGTCAGCGTAACTGTGATAAAACTCACTTTTTATCTATTCATATTTTTCCTGCAGTTTCAGTTTTCCAGTGTGTGCTGAGTGTGTCTTATAAATGTTTACAAATAGCTGTCAACATCTAATTTGGGGTTTATGTCCATCAGGCTCGCAGATGGGTCAGGGACTCTGGAGAGTTGCTAGGAACCAGCAATTGCAACAGCAAGGATACAGCGGGCAAGGCTATCTCAGCAGAGAGCATGGTAGGAGGATAACTGCTAGCAATGTTAACAATACAAGCCATCGCAAACAAGCTCAAGGAGGCATTGACATCTACCACCTGTTGAAGACGAGAAAATCTAAAGAGCAAGAAGGATTCATTAACCTGGAAATGCTGCCACCAGAGCTTAGTTTTACCATTTTGTCATACCTGAATGCAACTGATCTCTGTCTAGCTTCATGTGTCTGGCAGGATCTTGCTAATGATGAGCTCCTTTGGCAAGGGTAAGCATGAAAAAAAGTATCGCCTGGACATAGTAAACATAAATAGATTTTTAAATTTGCCTCAATATGTGGTTTTTGTCATTCTAACATTAGCAAAGGTTTCCTAAATTAAATGAGATATGAAATAGGTGAAACATACGTAGTTATAAAAAGTGTTACTCTGGGTTTCTAGTTACTATCGGGTATTACTGGAGATTACTACAGCCACAAGTGTGCTTGGCACAAGTATACATGTATATTGTTACAGGCCTGTTGTTTGAAATATGGGGAGAAAACAAGGACTTGTTTTCACTTTTGTGTTAGCTCAAAGCACATCTCAGATGTTTGTATTATTACTTCTCTGGACTTCAAACAAATATGTAGCTTGAACAAGCAAACATATTCAGCTGAAGTTCCACATAAAAAGGGATGAGAACTTATCTCCTATACTGGTCAGGAAAGAAAGAGTCAGGTTTGCTCATGGATGAAGTGAAATTTCTGCACTTTAACACTTGAAACACATATATAACATATGCAGAGGTTGGATGTCCAGGAGGTAAAGAAAGGAACATTCTTTCAAATAAAGTAGTATAATATCAATGTGTAATTAAAAATATATTATTTTATATTTTATGTTTTAAAAGATTAGGAAAGGCTCATGAAATCATACTTATTTTTAGAGTAGATGGTCAGTAAAACTTGTACCTTCTTTCACAACATTTTTTTACTCCTTAGCAGTAATAGTATTAATGTAGTGGTTGAGTGGTTTTTCAGGTTACTTCTTTTCCTTTCATTGTGCCCTACATCTCTTCCTTCCCTCATGTATTTCTTTGCCCCTCTGCATTTGCATTAACTAGCTTCCCTTCCTATCATGATTTATGAACCTAGCAATAAGATAATACAACTTTTAAGTGAGAATTATTCTGCTGTTGGGGTCTGTTGTATTGACAGGAAACAGGAATTCTAGTGAAGGATGCAGGTAAGCTTCTAAGCTTGTCAGTATGCAATGTGTTGTACTCACTTCTTGTTATCAAACCCACCCTAAATACAAATAAATTCCCTACGTCAAAGCTTGAAGATACTAGACCTTTGTAATCATGTGCAGTATTTATCCTTAGCATACAGAGGGAAAAATACATATTTTCCTCAAAGTTCATTCTGAGAAATAGTACAATCATTTTTAGTGAAATATTTCCAAATAATACTCATGTTCAAAGTATACACTTTGGTAATGAAAATGTGTCCTGATTTAGCACATTAATAAAAACCTCGATTTGCATAATCTCTGTAGACATCTTCAATATTCCATATTTATTGGATGTGTTTGACTTTAGGCTTTACCAAGTCCTGTGGCTGCAATCCCAAACTCAGTCTGAATAAGCCACAGGTTCCTGAAGTGATGACAAAGTCTTTGCCATGTCCTCAGTGGTTACCTGATGGGTCCTAAATATTGTCCCTAGTTAGTTACAAAGCAGGTGTGTTGAACAGAACTAGCAGTGCAATAAGTAACCTACATAACCATATAATAAGGAATCCAGCATGCCTAGAAAGTGAAAGGGAGTTTCAAATGATAGAAGGTACAGAGGGATGGGGCTGAATCACATAATTAGGGTTGGCCAAGATGGAAAAAGAAGAGTTGGGTGGAAAAGAACAGATGGAGAAAGAGATGAATTAGTGGCCTAAGTTTGTGCAGATGTGGTGTCACACTCAGTGCACAGCTGGGGCACAAAAAAAAGAAACACAATGTTTTAATCTGTCACACTGCTGCAGGAGAACAATTTGTCATAGTTCTCCAGGAGTGCCGGAGCTTTCCGCCGTGTGGATGTCGTTATGGTGCCACCTACTGGGATACGTTTTAAGGTTGCGCTCGAATGCACCAAAACCTCTCTGAGAAGAAAACAATTATCATATAGTTGAAGATTTTTAGCAATACACATGCAAAGGACTTAATAACTAAGCATTGCAATCAACCTATTCCTTGCTTTTCCTATAGTTTGAGTATTTAGCTTTGTGGTGTTGATTACCTTTTGCTTCTGTAAAATACATGAAATTCAGAAATTAATTTTTATAATAGACTAATTTTAATTTTATAGGTTGTGCAAATCCACTTGGGGTCACTGTTCTATATACAATAAGAATCCGCCTCTAGGATTTTCTTTTAGAAAATTGTATATGCAGCTAGATGAGGGCAGTCTCACCTTCAATGCCAACCCTGATGAGGTAAGTAACTGTTGCTGATAGTAATAAACAGTTAAAATAACTGTGATTGTTGTTCTATAATTATGTCCATATATACCCCAAGTTTTAGTAGGTGGGTTTTTTGCTGTAAGGATGCTTAATGCTAAGTTACAGCACTATGCTGGTCTTTTTTTTGAGTATTGTACCTATGCACATCATGTATATGACTTGCCTCTTGTACACCAGTCTGACCTATGGATGCCAGAAATTCATAACCAGGTATTGCCTTAGGAACGAGTCAGATATCCTAACTGAAGAGACAATGGTGAATTTTAAAAGGATTATAATATGCTTACATAAATTAAAATGCTAAAATGCTTCTGCAGAAAATGAGTTTGGTTCCACTGCAATTGAAGCAGGATGAGGTATAAAGTAACACTGATTACTTCTATTACAATAACATTTTCTTGTAAGGAATTTTTACCTATTTCCACTATCAAGGAGCAAATCTTGAAATACTCTGAAAAAGATATACTGCTGAACTATCCTGAAGATCAGTTTGATTTGATTTCTGTGGATGTTTATGCAACATATATTTATCTTTAAAAATATACCCCATGTCAAATTAAAAAGTTTTCATTAATTCATGTAACTAACTGGAAAAGTCAGTTTCTGTGTTCAGTCTGTCACCTTTCAAAGAAGAAAAGAGTTTGAGAGTAGACAGCTTTTGGCTGGGAGGTAGGCAATGAATGCCCAAGTGACAGAGATAATATTTTGTCTACAAAATCAGACTCTTGCTTCATGTTTCCTAGGAAAAGAGGGGTACACAACACTGAACAAAAGTAGCATTAACTTCGTGCATATATTTATACATACACGAGGAAGTGGTAATTGAATAAATCCAAAGTAGGAAAAGGTTTAAGAGGCACGAAAAGATAGACTTTTAGGAGCAAATATTCACTCCACTGTGATACAGAAAACATGAACTTGGAACCAAGGGATGAAATAAGTAAAGCAGTTGTATGAATCATTACAATAATGTGATTTTGTTTAATTTCTTGCTTTATTGCCTATTCTGCTTGATAAAGAAACCACTACTTTTATAAGTCATGAATTAGAGTATTTTGTGATTTCTCTGGTAGAGTTCTGCCTTGAGTTCTGATACAGTGTTGACACATCAGCACCTTGTCACTTGAGTGATTAGCATTGATTTTTCTGCAGAAGTTTCACAAATTTAGTAATAAATGTAAAGTATTTTCCAGATGAAATGCAGTATTTAGGTAACTTAGATGTTTTCAATAATATATCAAGTTTAAATTGCAGCTTTGGCCATCCAAATTCTTCTTTGTATTTCAGTTTGTTTTAACATAATTTTTCATTTACCATACTATCTTAGTTTATAATGTGCTGTTATATTTCAAACTTATGTAATCTTGGTATGTTTAAAGCATTTGGAGCCTGCAGAGAAGGCACTTAAAAGATTCCTTATTTTTAAAGGAAATTAAGATCTGCAAATTAGAATTACCTTATAGTATAATTAAATTAGGTGTTAACTTTGCTATGCTGCACTTGCTTCTTCTGGGTTCATTATGGTTATATTGTACAATAGTGGTACAAACAGTCTGCTTCAGGCCTAACGAGACTAAAACCTCAGGGTATCTCCGAAGGGCTTCTGTTCCTCTCTCCCTGTGGAGCACCATAGCCTGGTAGGAATCATTCAGGGCCTGAGTTTCAAGAGAATTCACAAAGACTATTGCTTTTATTGTTTACAACTGTGATATTGGCAGAATTTTTATTATAAGGACACTGTATCTGGAATATATGATATGGCATTCCAATATTACAAATTGTGTCTCCGAATTTCCTGCCAAACTATGCTTTACATTTGATAACAGACCTGATCAAATTACTATAAAAATAGGAATACTTACAGCCACAGGAGCAAGATTCTCCAAAGGACATCGCCCATGTCATGAAAATGGGTAACCAGGCTCCACAGCAACAGCTCCAGAGCTAGCGGTGGCTCACGGGGTAGGGAAGAGCATCTACACACTTTGTGGTAGGATTCTCTGGTTAGCCATTGTTGTGTGCATGGTGTTGTGATATCTGCTGTAATTTAATGTATTGATTGTGTGCATGAGCTTGCATAATTCATAGCAGGCACTCACATTCTGCTGAAAGGATGTGCCTAATCACATTACATGTAATCTGAAAAAAACTCCAGTGCATGTTTGGGTTGGGGTTTTTTGAATGGTTGGGTTTGTTGGTTTTTTGGGGGGGTTTCATATGGCAGCACCATTGTAGCCAAGATTTTGGAACCTGGTTTTTGTTTCTTTGGAGAGAGGGGATGGTTTAGGGTTAGTATTAACACTTGAATATGAATATTACATTGTTTAATCTGCCCTCACGGTCTCTGCTGTATTTTATTTTAAAGAGTGTATGGTGTATGTGAAATGCTTCTCATGAAGTGCTTGTTTCATATCTCATGTGCTTATGACTCAGAATTTGTAAGCAACCAGAAGTTCTCTCCCACTGTTTTGTATCAGCTTTCTAACTCACTATAAAATATTTTGTCAAGTTTAACTACATAACATAGTTCCATGTAATAAAATTGAAATTGAAGGGAGAAAAGAGAATCCTTTGGTCAGGAAAGATGATCTGCTTTTGTTTCATCCTTAATGATAATGATTCTAACTGATTTATTTAATAGTGTTTATTTTTATGGACCCATTGGAATCCAGACCAAAGCTGTCAGATGTTAATGAGGTCAGGATTTTCTTTATGTAGCATAGTAATAACCAAGTACAGTAAGAGAGTGCTTATACTAAGCCTGACTTTCCACTCTTCAATTCTCATTCATTATTAGCTGCCCTTAGTTTTTGTTAGGGAGGTCAGTTTTTTGGCCTTTTCCTGATTGTAAATTGTTAGCCACTTGTGTAAGGCTACCTTACCTGACTTTTAATTACTGATAGCCTGTAGATGGTGGAATGTTTAGTGCTGTATATTTTTAACCAAATTTGAAAACTTAGCTTATTTCATAATGGTCTGCAAAGCAAGCCAATTTTGAGATGCTTTGATTTATCTATTCAAAGAATTTCAGAAGTATATTTACATTGTAGAAAGAAGTTCTTTTGTGTGATTTTGCAAAAGAGATAGAAAGGGCCATACAGCTTAAAATGCTACATTAAAGTCAGAGAGGTTCAATTGTCTAAATTATTAGTTACGGATTCTGTGTAACATGGAAAATATTTCTGCGTTCTACTTGCAATTTCTGCCATCATAAGTTTGTATGACTGAGACTGTGCTTTAAGACGTACAGTGAAAGTGACACTGTTTGAAATGTATGTTCTATATTGTCTCCACATTTGTCACCAAATAACTTGATTCATAAATTAGTAAAAGAATCTTTAAAATTTCTGTGAGAAAATATTTCACCGCTACTGTGCATTTTGTTCCAGAAGATGCACCATGAAATATAAGATGCTATATTTCCCTAGAAAAATGGGAACAATAGCACCATACATGTCTAATTATTATTTGCTAATAATGTTAGTGTTACCTAGAATCCCCAGTTAGAAATTGACATCAACTATGCCAGATACTCTATATAGAATAAAGTGACAGTCACTGCTCCCGAAGAATTTAAATAATTAAGCCAGTATTTAGACTTGAATACCTGTATTTTCTCAGCTTTTATTTAAGAATGTTTTCATTTGGTTGGTGATAAAAGTCTTTTTTTTAATATAGTACAGACTAGAAGGAAACTAGCACTTTATGTTCATACTTACGTAATGCTATTAAAATGTAAAAACATATAATTTGCAGAATTATAAATCACTTTAAAATGTTAATGTTAAGATGCTACTAGTGTTTTCCTTAGTCACATTTTAAAACAAGCTAAACAAATGCAGCAGGTGTAAAACTATCTATGTGAAATTTGAACTATTAAGTGACATTGGAATTTATTGACAAATATATTTGTCATATATTCACCTCCCCTACTTTTAAATAGGTACTAAGTAAAAAGCTTCATTGTTTCCCAACTGTGACTTTGCAAACAGTTCCATTTAAATATATAAAAGAAATCATTTATACGGGTAGAAAAACAGTGATTCCAAAATTTCTGTGCCATTAACTTGGAATATGTCTGGTTTGTTTTGTATGCATATCTAAACAGAGATGTTGAAGGCAGCCACAAAAGTTTTAGTGTTGACTGCTGTACTTAACTGTCCTGAAAGTACTCTTAGCAGAGAAGAACATCAGTGCAAAAATGAAACCAATACTGAAAAGTAAAATTTTCCTTTTTAGATATCCTGTATCTGAATGAATGGAAACAGGTAGAAAGAAATCAAGAGGTGTCAGTGCTGTAATAGAATAGGTGTGTGCCTGGGAAAAAAGGACTAACTGTAAAAAATAACATACCAAAATACAACAAATAGTTTTTGTTGTTACTATTAGTCTATAGTTATGATTGTCATTTGCTTAGATAATTTAAATCAACGTTTTCATATGTTTATATTTTATCCAGAGCTGTCTGAAATTCAGTGGTAACATTCTTTCACAGATGCAAGGTGCCCCTGAGGCATCTTTCCTAATTCTCTAATGCTGAGAGCATTATAATGCTCTGAATCAGAATTAAAAGAGCACATTCTGTGCTCATCCTGCAGTGTTTCCCAGGTGTGTATCTGCCTGTTCAGACCTGGCATATAGTGGCATGGATCTGCCTACTGACTGCAGTCAAACATTTCCTAAAACAATCACCAGCTGACTGACAAGTAATCTTAGCATAGGTTTTAATAGTTTATAGAACTACTTATTTCAGCTAGTATACATGCCACAAGTGACCATTTTAGCTACCAGAAGTGATTTATTTGAAGTGTAGGTACTGAGAGGGTTTCAAGGCAGTATTTACAGTGTTACAAAAAGCAGATTTGATGACTTGTTGTCTGTCTTTAAATGAATTTCATTTGCTGTGAGCCAAAATTTAAGAACTTAAAAGAGAAATCAGGTTTCTACTGTTTCAAAGTATTTTTGATAGCTTAGGATGAAATAAAAAGCAACTAAAAATGATGGCATGTGATGAAGTATCTTTTATTTATACCTTGTTTCCTTGTGAAGGAGTTGAGGAACATTAATAACAAGACTGTGTTCACAGAGAAAGATACTGTCAAGCATTGTGTGGTGTGGGTAGAGAGAGGGAATTAGGGAATAAAAATGCTTTGCAAAGATTTGGTAGCCTGTCAGGTGAAGTTCCTACATTGAGTTGAAATCTAGTGCATGAGAAAAGAAATTACAGCAGTTCTGTCACAGAGAAACCAACTCATTGTTTGTCTTAAGGTGTTATTTTCATCCTGCCTCCTCTCTGACATGCCAGGTATTTTCTGGATATGTTGCAGAAGTGTTTGTTAATTGCAGCACGAATACTACTGAGACTTCCTTGCCAGGCTTCAGTTTGCACTACCTTAAGCAAATACTTCTTACTGAAGCAGATGCATAAATCTCATTAAGTCAGGATATATTTAGGAGATGCTGCTCATCTTACACAAACTGCCAAAATTCTTGTGGAATTAATACACGGCTGTTGTTCCTTTTGATCTCCCATTTTCAATCTGTTCAGTTTCAATTCAAGAAAGTACTTAACAATATTTTGTCCATCCATATTATGGACAAATTTAGATATGATGTAATTTGGACTGAAATGCAAGTTTACAGTGCAACACACGTCATTATGATCCTCAGTAAAGATTCTTCTTAAAATTTGGGCCTAACATTGCTAGAACATTTTTGTCTTGCCTATCTAGAAACCCTTATATTTTTATTAATTTTATAAGCCATTCTTTTAACAAAATAAATGTATGCTGATTAGCTGTTATTTTCTATAACTGTATTAGCCAAAAGTACAGACTGGTAAAAACAGTTAATATTAGAGCTGTTTCTTGGCTTTTTGCTTGTGTCAATTGCACAGATCCTAATTTATTTTTTCCTTTTACTTGATGGAGCTGAGACTTTGCTTTACTAACTTGTTTCATAAAATGCTCCAAATCTGCACTCAGTCCTTTATTTCTTTTTTCACACAAAATTGAAGAGCACTGGGAAGTTTAGTTTATACACTGAATGCCAGGTTTGCCCTACATCTTTATGGATGTAATGTAAACTAGAAGGGCACACTTGCAAAATATTGTGAAATCTGATATCAAGAGATTTATGAAAAAATATTTCAGAAGTATTTTAAAGGTGATTTAGGTTGTGGCCTTTGTACATTATTCTATACAGGAATGCACTGTCCTACACACTCTATGTTTTCACATTATGATATAATCAAGAGATACTGTACTTAAGTGTTGCAACACTTCCTGGTAGCAAATGCTCAGACCAGCTCCGAGCCCCTGCCAAATTAAATTGAAACAAGTTGGTTAGTTATTCTCAGGTTTTGATTTTTTTATTGTTGAAAAAGGTGAATATTTTTTTAATCCATTGGGGTGGTTTGATTTCTGAGATCACAAGGAAAATAGTCTTGTTCATTGGGATATTTCAATGACCAGGAAGAATCCAGAAAATCACCGAAATACTTTCAAATTAAATTTGGTGTGTTTATTCTACAACAAATGTGTCATGGAAAAGTGTGAAAAATTCTGGAAACCATGTGAATATAAAATGGGCACAATTCTGTATTTTCAAACTATTTTTGTTAGGCATAGTGTTCTTATTTATGTATGCATATTTATATATGTTGATATTTACCTATGCTTTGAGATAAGTGTGCTTGTGTTTATTTGCATTATTACACATTTAAACAAATGCATTTATTGCATCTATTTGAATGTGGTGCATCATATACATGTGAGAACATTACTGTTTTAATGAAAGATACTAAAGTATAAACACATTATGGCTAAGATTTTCTTATTTACAAAAGTTATAAAATTAAAATTTATGATCCCTGCAGCATTTTAAATACTAGTACAGACGTATGAAAACCAAAATATTTGTCTGCACCATAAAGAAATTATTAAAAAACCATCATGCTCCTTATGGGGTTCATAATTTTAAATTTCCTACTGTGACTGTATGTAAAATCTCAACCATAACAATAAATTGTTTCTTTGCATTTGATTTTTAATTCTAGAGTGTATTGTGCATGTTGAAATGTGATTTAGAGGAAGAGGAATCATTCTGGAAAATAAACCAGCTAATTAGTAGGATTATGTTGCTACATTGTGAAGTACAATACTTGTTCCTAAATAGATTATGAAGATTAAACATATTTATATGTACATGTATTTTCTCAGGGAGTCAACTACTTTATGTCCAAAGGCATATTAGACGATTCACCAAAAGAAATAGCTAAGTTTATCTTTTGCACAAGAACACTAAATTGGAAGAAGCTGAGAATCTACCTTGATGAAAGGTAATTTGAATTTCTCTTGAGACATTTTTTATTCACTTTCAATGTACAGCACCATTCAACAGTATTTTGCATGTAGGGATGCAGTTTCAAAGATGTAAATGTGCAAGAAAATACAACCATGTAATGGTGATGCTAAATCTAAACAGTTATTCAGTTCAGGTATTTATGTGACTGCAACATTTTATAAGAAACCCAGAACATAGCACCTATAACTAATAAATCTCACATCCTGTGCCTTTCATGCATTTTTGCAGTGCTGGGCATAAATTGTTTTGAAAGTTATAGTGAGCATTTAAACTGCACAGGACAGTCTTTGTGCCCTTTGACATTCAGATTTTATAGGTATTTTGCTGCTTTTTTTGACTTGAGGTTTCTTTTTTCCCGTCTCTAGTATAGGTGTTAATCAGAAAAAGGAGTTACCAGTTTAGTTAAAAAGCTATCATCTCTTAGTAATGTTGAATCACCTAACCATTATTTGGTCACCTGCTGTTTCTGAATTGGAAGTCACACACACCTCCTAAGATGCAACAGGCCATCCTCTTGGAAACATCATGAGCTGCAGTAGGGAACACTCTCCTTACTGTAGCATACTCCTCTGTCTGCAATGCTTTCTCATGCCATCAGGTTGGGGTAGTGCAGTATCAGGAAAGAGAAGTACCAGCACGTTTAGGAGAAGTTGCAAGAGGAGGAGAATAGTAGCTGCACCTAAATAGGAAGAACAAAGGGAAAACAGCACTTCTAGCAGGAATCCTCTACTGTTTCTCATCCCCTTTGGTCTGTGCTATTAAAGGAGTCCTTCTGTAGTGTTACCACCACTGACAGTCCTGTGCTGTAAAACTTCAAATTATCAATTTTTTTCAGCAATAGAAAAAATAGGAAACCATTAACAGAGGAATTTGCAAGTTAATATTAGCAACCCCAACTGCCATTCATCTTCCCTTTATAAACACAGTGTAATCAGGCACTCAGAATAAAAACTAGTTTTTTTAATGTTGACAGTCCCATCTTAATATTGAAAGGTAAAAATTAGCTTAAACATAGGAGAAATATTCTTAGGTTCACTTAAAATTTACTCCCAAATTTTCTTCAGATCTTTTTTGCACATCTGTTCATGTAAGCTGACCTGAATCCTTTAGATGTTTGTGTTCAGTGGAAGAGGCAGGAGAGCATTACACCCTGGTGGACTTTAAAGGGGTTTTGTGAGCAAATTTTGTCAATAACAAGACACTCCTGTAATAGCTTCTAATTAGGCATCAAAATATATGACACATGAATCTGTTCCCTTTACTGTCTTTTTTAATGTCTTTGTCACAATTTAGAAGATATGAAGTCTCTAGACTGTGGTTGAATATGCATATAAAGAAACTTTGAATTCTGATTAATGTATATTTTTATAGTATTTGGCTACTATTGTATGTGAAGAACACATTTATGTAATTTTTGTGCTGTTTGTACCTTGTTGTTCCACAAAAACCAAAGCTCATACCACTCTAGAGCTTACATTTTCATTTTAGAAACCTATATTTTCATACATAAACAGCTAAAAGAAACTTCTCTAATAATGTGGGTTTTCATTCTACCAGGCGAGATGTTTTGGATGACCTCGTGACACTGCACAACTTCAGAAATCAGTTCTTGCCAAATGCACTGAGAGAGTTCTTCAGACACATTCATGCTCCTGAGGAGCGTGGGGAGTACCTTGAAACTCTCATAACAAAGTTCTCTCACAGATTCTGTGCTTGTAATCCTGATTTGATGAGAGAGCTTGGCCTTAGCCCTGGTAAGCAAAAAAAGAGCTTTGATGCAGTGGATCAGTCTTTATGTTTCTGGAGGATGCTAATGTTTATGATAGTTTTAAAATCAGCACCTAAACAAGTATTTCTGAAAGTACAAACATGGCTTGGGTTCAATATACAGTCATCATCCCACTTGGGCTGGAAAAAACCCAAATACACAGATTCTTTTTTTAGCTGATTAGTGTGGGTTTTTTCCATGTTATCTTTCCTTCACTTTTGTCTGTGCTTGAGCTTTTTGCTATCTCTAAATTTCCTCTTGCAGAGTCTTACACACTTAACATTTTACTTTGTGGATAGTCTCACAGAAGCGAGAGGGAATTCTGGGCCTCACTCAAGTTAACAAGCATTTCTAATTGGTTGGGAGGGGAGGCAGTTTTCAGCAGTGGAACTACTTACATATTTAAGAGATAAGCTTTTGCAGAATATTTGCTTTAGGTTACAAAAACTTCAAGATTCTGTTTAAATGAACGTGCATAAAGCCCTTAGTGACTTTTGGATTATGTGGAAATATTAAGAGATTTTTAGCTTCTCATTTGGCAATGTGTTGACTTTGAAAGTTGCTATATTAAATTTTATTTCACTGGGATACCATTTTGAGTTGTTATATATGTGTGTGTATATATATGTATATATATATATGAAAAAAATAAAATTATGAGCCCAAGTGATGAAGACTGTAAGGTTCTTGCATAGGGAACAATATTTTTAGTGGTCACTGTTTCATTTTTAAAAATTTTTTTCTTTATTCTCTCGTCTAGATGCAGTTTATGTACTGTGTTACTCGTTGATTCTACTTTCGATTGATCTAACAAGCCCTCACGTGAAGAACAAAATGTCAAAGAGGGAATTCATCCGAAATACACGACGAGCTGCACAGAATATTAGTGAAGATTTTGTAGGGCACCTTTATGACAACATCTACCTTATTGGCCACGTGGCTGCCTAAAAGCACAATTTGCTAGCACTTAAAATTTGTAATTTTCAAAAATTACATCAATTGAAGAAATGAATTATTTTGTAGAGATGGGGGTTATTTTAGTGCTGGTCATTCTAACCTCTGTATGCAATCAAAGGTTGTATGTGTAAGTGTGTGTATGTGTAAACTACCTTTTCTATCTGTTTGCTGTGGGAATGGAAGGATTTGGTTTTCATAACGTTTTTTTAGTTTTGCACAAAACAATGCCATTAGTCTGACACAGCCATTTATGAATGTTAAACTGACATTTCAGTCTAAGCTGACATAGTGGTGAATTTGTGCGTTAGATCTGCTTGAAACTTTATTAAGTTCATTCTTTTTAGAAAACCATGTAATGTGTATATATTTAACTAAAGAGATTTATAATCATAATTATTTTATTGTAAAATATTTTAACTAAAATTTCTCCTTTTATCTCTTAAAATAGTGTTGTACTTTCTTCTGCATTTTTTACAGTACTGACTACCTCAGATACCTAAGTTAGAAAAACATTGGTCTGAATACTACAATAAAGTTTATTCTAGGAGGGGACAGAACACCTGTAAATTATCTAAGCTGATATTTAACACTGTATTGACTAAGTTGAATTAGCATATTGCCAATCTGCTACTGACTCAGTTTTAAGGCTTACAACCTCTATTTTAGCAGAAGCCTGATGTCATACAGGGATAGCCAAGGGAAATTGTGCAGTATACATGGAGTTTTATATAATTTACGTACATAATCCATATTGCAGACACTAGTTTTTAGGGAGCATAGGGCAACTTCAAGTACCCATTCAGCACAGTAAGCAAGGAAAAATCTCAACAAGGAAAGTGGTGGGGCCGACTAATGTGTTGCTGCTTTCAGCTAGTTCCCTCAGTCTAGAAGTGTCAATGATGGAAATGCTTAGGCAAATACATACCAGATGACTCATTGCTAAAGCTGTTAAAAACTGACGGTGCAAGATTAGAGCAGTGACTGTGCAGGATTGGAGAGCCATTTCAGAGTCAGATACTGAATTACTTTCTAAATCTGTCATGTAGCTAGATTTTAAGCAGTTCTAGATTTATGGAAATACTTCGAAAATTCCTTTGGTCAGGTTGTGTTGTGACATTTTTTGAAGTGTGTAGAATATTAAAGTGCAACTGCTGTGCATGTGCAGGAATTGAATGAGGATTTGCCTGGTTTTTGTTCAGACAGCTCGTAGAGTAGTACTTTTCTTAAATTGACAGAGCATGTAGTTGAAATAAGAGCTGTTCCTGATTATATTTGTTTACATAATATTCAGCTATCAGTAGCATCTGGATTCATCATGGTAACACCATGAGGGTGAGGTAGAAAGGTATTCTTTGTTCTGTTTTACAGATTATTCAGATTTTTTTATGCACAAAGTCTGTGGCAGAGACAGGAGCTGGATGCTGGTCGTACTCATAGGCATGCACTTTGCCTACGCTGCTGTACTTTTTTAATTACATTACCTTTAATCAAGTGTAAATGCCATTTGTATTTATGTAGCACTTACAGCCAAAGCCAGGAGCCAGCAGTATTGCAGCTATCTTCCAGACAGGTTTGCACTATCACTTGCCTCTCAGGATAACTACTCATCACTTCACCCTGTGTTGTTTCATGTATTTCAGACAGTCCAAGGATGCATTCCGCAGTGGTCAGTTAATCTCAGACACAAATAAAGAGTATGTGGTACAGTGGGGAGCTTTGTGTAAGGCACAGGTATCTGCTCCTGTATTACAAGGAGAAAAAATGACAGAAAACTCCTAACATAATCTGTGAAGACAGCAATAGGGGCAAGTGTCTCTGGGCTCCTTAAAGTGATCTTAGATGGAGACCACAGAACTTAGTTTTCTAGAAAATGCTACTCAGAAGTTACACTGAATTCTTCAAATGTATATTTTAATCTTAGTAGAAAATGTTTTCTTCTCAAGCCACAAATGAAGAGCAAGGCCTAATTTTCTTCTGACTTGTATTTAGGTTGACATTAGTGAAACTGGTTTTGATTCTCTATTGGTAAGAGAGTAAGAACTTAGTCTGCGCATCTCTTAATTTTCAGTTACCCTGATAGAGAACAAAGTTTCCAGGCAGACAGAACATGTGTTTTTCTGGAATAGATGAGTACATGTATTAGCAAGGTTTAGAAAGCTTCAAGGCCAGTGTAGCAGCCAAGAAGATAAATTAGAAGCAGGATGCTATCATTAAAGTTTCCATAAGACACAAGTCCAGGGGAAAAGAAAACAAACCCCTAATGACATACAGATAACAGCATCTGATCATCACAACAGGATTTGGAGCAGTGTTAGGTGGTTAGTGCTCAACTCATGTTATACATTATGTTACTAACTCAGAGTTGAATAGAAAAGAGCAAACACGATGTGCCAGGTGTGAATTCCCTCAGAGGCAACCAAGAAACAAAAAATTAGTCTAGACATTTCTTTGTCCCTTTTCCAGTTTAACTGTCAGTCCAGTTTAACTCAGAGTGACTGAGAAGTGATTTTTTGCATTTTAACAACCTAGACTTTTCATGAAGTTAGAAAATTGCCTGTCTTAAAAGGAAAAAAAAGTCTCAAGCAGGTGTAATAGTACTCTTACAAAGTGAGAAACTTCTTTTAGTCATCCTCCAAAAGCCCTTTAAAAAACTTAAGTTTTGAGCAGTGTCTTCTTCAATGCACTTGGTGTCTTCACACACATTTTAAACAAAAATTATGGTCGATACTTAGTTGATCCTGGTATCACTAAATGATGTGATGTGGAAATAGCTACTTGATTAAGCACTTCAGAAGACTTAGCTAGAGGATGCTGAGCCTAATTGCGTGAGCAGGACCATGCTTATAACTGCAAAGTGATTCCTGAACTATTGTGATTCCACCAGTGTGTGTCCTTTGAACTTTGGCCATGTGGTGTTGCCTCTATGCTAACTGTACACACTGTAGAAGGCACTGAAAGAAAGAATGAGCCTGCAGCCCATCCCCCTGCAAACATGAGCTGTTCTGGTCATAAAAGACACTGGAGTTGTGTTCTGAATGGCTATTTCTGAAATTTTGCTAACTTCAGTGCATGCAGATGTGACAGGAGGACAACTGTTCTTTGTTCACGTAGGGGAAATGAGAGTCCTTTATGTGTCCATGTAAAGTGTCACATAATACAGCTCATTTTTGCCTATATTAAATTCTGAGGCTCTCATATTTATTCAATGAATGTGGCATATATACATATTCACGTGGGTTAGTTATAGCATCTGATAGTCTACATTTTCTTAAACTATTTCTGTCTAGAATACTTTCCATTCAAACTATACAATGCTTTTATGCTTTGACTTTTTTAAAAGAAAGCTGCTTCAACATACAAAAGCCCAAACAAGTGCAAGTTAGCGACATGTTTGTCAATTTTGAAGCAAGTGAGAAATTTGTATTCAGGAAAAAGAATTAAATTTTTATCTCTTCAACCTTTCCTTCCTACCTCCCGCACTGGAAAAAGGAAAATTATAAACTGTTTCAAAATACAGCTTTAGGAAAATAAACTGAATAGCTGGGCAAATAAATGTTATTATTTCCTCATCGGTATTCTGCAGTTTATTAATGTTCTTTACATAAACAAGTTTATCAACAGGAATGGCTCTTTGAAGGGGTAATATTTTTGTTCTCTGTGTAAGGATGTCATTGTGCAATCTGATATTTTTTTATAGTTTTGTTTTTAGAAAACAAGTATGAAATTATTTTAGGTACTTAAAGAGCTATACCTACTTGATCATGTTAAAATGTCAAAATAATAAGTATTTTTAAAAGTCAGATTTACTTGCCTTCTATTGGATTGGGCTTTTTTTTTATTTTCAAATATTTCATGTACATATCAAAACTAATAAACATTAAGGCTGATGACTTGTTCTCTGCCATTGTAAAATCTACCACTCTAATCTCAAAAGCACTATTAAAATGGACAAAGAACAGACTGGAACTATTTCCTGTGTCTCCCATAGGCACATTATGGTTTGATTTTTCCTCAAATAAATAATGCACAAACTTTTATAATCTGCATGTGATTTCACTAGGATAAAATTTTGTGTGATGTTCTAATATTATGTATTCGATATTAAAAGTTTAGACTTACCATGCAATATGTGTAATTAAATCATAGCCAAATAGCTAGGATTAGTTACAGAAATGCATATGAAAAAATCTTTCAGGAGATCACATCGCTCCTTCATCACCTAAGTGCTTTTGCTGACATTAATGTTAGTAAATTTGCAGTTTCCCTTTCTTAGTCGCATTAATAGGCTTAGGGAAGAGATGGGTTAGAAAATATTTTGACAGAATATTTCCATTCCCTATGTGAAGTTTACTTGTATTAAAAAGGAACTTTCTGTATTTACAATTTTAAGAAAGAAAAAACAAGAAGGAAGAGGCTCTGATTTCAGCTGTGTGGTTCACTCGTAGCACCTTATACAGAAAACAAGGCAATCCAACACATGCATTGTTTTTTAAGCTTAAAAATACTGCTTATTAATGGAGTATGTATACATAACAGAAATCAAGCATATTTATGTGAAAGCAACATGATCAAGATACCAGTTCTTTTCAGAGAGAGTATTCATTTGTAAAAGTTAGCTTTCTTCTTGGCAGTGTTAGAGAGGAATGTTGCATTTAATTTAAAATGATTAATGAGATTTTGTCAGACTCCCTGCATTTACCACCACTGCAGTTTGTCAGCACAACAACCTGGGAAGCCCGGACGCCACTCTGTCGCCCAAAACGGCTTTCCAGGAAAAAATAAACCTGAGTAACTAGTGCCAGGTACGTGTCAATGGTATTGTCTTTCAGCTGTTGAAAGTTTAACTCTAAGTTGAGACATTTACACATTCTGAGGAAGTGAACCTCATTTGTTATTTCAATAGTCTGGTTTTGACAGTGGTTACCAGTGTAAGCTTAAGTTTTCAGAGCAAGCATAGCCTTTACTATGAACCTTATGGAAAATCCTGTAATCCATGCAGAAGAGAAATTCTTTTAAAGGAAAAAAATGTATCAAAGCTTGTTTAGCTAAGTTTTCCTGGAGAAAGACCATCTTGCAACCTGTCTCATTTATGACTGTATTCTATTAGGAGGATCTCATCCTCT
This sequence comes from Acanthisitta chloris, assembly GCF_000695815.1. Lineage (NCBI taxonomy): Eukaryota > Metazoa > Chordata > Aves > Passeriformes > Acanthisittidae > Acanthisitta > Acanthisitta chloris. The sequence goes on along the minus strand of NW_008680130.1, from coordinate 4,315 downwards.
GAGCCCTACACATGCCAGTAGGTTGCTGAGTGACAAGGAATGCTCTGTTGGACTTGAAGCAGATGCATCTGTGTGCACATGTATGCCAGTAGCCAAAATCTGACAAGTTCACAATACTTTTCATACATGACTGCAACATAAGAAAATGAGTAATTCTTTTGAAATATAAGGCAGATACTGAAAAATATTTACAATTTGTCTTTTTTGCCCTCCCTGTGGAAATTTATTCTGTTGTTTTACAGCTTGAGCAACCTGGAAAGTTCAATTTAATTTCAAAAGCAGCCTTCCCCTTCCAAGAAAACATATGCCTGCCTGTGCTGTGCAAGTCTTTCTGCAGTCACATAACACTGTAGGAACAAACTGACCTTTCATTCACTCCTCTGGACCCTATACACAACAGTTCTATCCACTAACTCATCAGGTCAAAAATCCCATGAGGCTTCACAGAGATGTAGATGGTGAAAAAGTCTTAGTACTACTATGCTACACCAGGCAGAACATACTTCTTATGGAGCATGACGCCACACATATTCTTTGCATGACTTTTATCTTAGCTATTTCTATGTGTTAACAAAAGTATTTTCACAACTGCAGTTTCCCTGTCTTCACATCCAGAATTCAGACTAATTATCATCATTACATGTAACATAGTTGAAGTGAAACATATTTTTATAACTGGAGGATTTCTTAAGCTTGCCTTCTGCATTATTATTCACCCGCATGACAAAACAAACGAGGAAATCGTGGAACTGCTTTAGAAGTGCCAGAGAAGGGCATCTCTCAGCATGCTTCTTAGTAACAATCAAGATGATGCATTTTTTCACATTTCTTGTTTCTATATTCCACTTAGGAATTTATATCAACAAATGTATTTGTTACTGTTCCATGCTGTCTGAAGCCTGACAGTACCATTTCTGAGTCATACTAGCAAAAGCTAGGCTTGCTTTGGTTGGGTTTTTTTCTGGCACAGCAGGAAAATTTAAACTAAGTACTTGACAGTCATCTATTGGAGGAAAAATATGATAAAAATGCTTGAATCTTTTTTCCCTATATCTAAGGTTTATATATGTAATAAAATACAGAAGTCACGTGATTAGTAATCAGCTTTTGTTAAATTATTTTTCAACTTTTTAAAATTAAATGTATTAGTATATGATTTTCCTTTCTTAGTATTAAGTGTTCACAGTGTATATAGTGCAGCATAACATAAGCTGAGAATCACAGCACTTAAAGGCCTAATTTGAATATTTAAATGGTACTTAGGCATTGTACTGACTTCCTGCAAAAGTTAGATTTTATTTAAAATCATAAAGACCCTGAAATGTATTGAAAAATCTTTTAACTGACTGATATTTAGTAATATTAAGTTAAATTGTCAAACAGAAATCAAGATTTATGGTCTGAATCTAAAGACTCAAATTAGTAAACTGGAAGGAAAGCCAAAGGAAGACATTTTCTTTTATAAGACTTTTCATTAAAGGTTTCATTAAAACTAGACTTTTGTTGGGTTTAATGCAGATTGAGACAGAAGTTTTGAAGAGATGAGATTAGTGGTTTCTATAACAGGATACCTAATCCCAGCCATTTTCATACCTCGTCCTCCCTCTTTCCTGCAATAACATAACAGCCTTCCTGCCCTGCCCAACATGTCTGCTCCTCTCCACAGCTGCCCACAAAGGCTGGGCAGTCTTCCTTCGCAAGGCTACTCTTCTCTTCCCCCCAAATCAGTAAATAGACTGTGTAATCTTATTATTTTTAAAATGCGAAATGTTCTCTGTAATTTCTTAACAGTGGTTGTATAACAGAAACAAGAGAAATTAGTAGTTAAGATGTAGTCTCAGTGAGTATCAGTATTTTCTAAGGACAGTTGTTCTGTTATACAAAAGGAACACCCATGTTGTCAATTATACAGTTTTATGTCGATAACTTCAACCCATTCCAAAATCATGCTCAAATTAATTTCATGAATGCTGATTAATGACCTTTATTTTAGAAGTTGTTTACTATATATTTGAACTAAGAAGAACTTTACGTAGAATATGAGATGATACTTGGAGAGGTTTGTCTGCATTATCCTTACAACACACCCATCAAGTTACACCCTAGTAAAATTCTTGCCTCACCACTAGCAAAAGCAAATTAGTAATTCAAGGGAGTAGAGTCAGGATGTCAATGCATTTTGGAAGAAGCAAAAGCTTAGAAATATCTTTAATGCCTCACCTTCTGACAGACCTATGGTCCCAGGACACTGTTTAACCTGATAAATGTCACTGTGTTACCAACTAAAACATAACAGTATTCTCAAAACTTTTTGGATAATCTATTCTTAATAAAGAAGAGAAGCAAAAGGAGGTTGCCTCTTTGGAGGCTTTATGCTTACTACAAGTATTGCAAGTAATTCTATTACTTCATACAAGTAGTGCCAAAAAGCATTTACCCTCAGAGAACCATGATGCCTAGGAGATCTGTAAAACAAGTAGCAGAGTCCTACCTGTATAGGTATAGCAGAATATTGCTCTAAAAGAAAAGTTGTCTCAGTTTTAGCAAGCTATGATGTCATTTTCTCAAGCTGTGATTAAAGAGCCCATTTGGTTGTGCCTCTTCATAGCCAGTTCTCAGTGTACAGGTGTACTGCATAACGTAGCAAAGGAGAATTTGTATGTTAATAGACTGATGAATAGTAACTTGTCTGCTCTGGCTAGTATTTCTCACAAACTGTCTTTGGTGAGTCAGTAGCATTGCAAGATCTTCTGGAAAGACATCTGTCACTTGCCATATCACAAAATTAAGAAGAAATGCTCAAAGGCTGAGGAAATACGTTGAGGGTGGGTGTGATGTTTATACTGTCAAGTGTGTGTATGCAAAGTTCTCTCCCCCTTTCCTCCTTTTTCACTTTCTTAATTTCCAGAAAAACTCATTTGTATCAGTTTTAGCAATCATTTATCTTAGAGGGGAAGTCTGTGAATCTTTGAGGGTAAAAAAGCATGAGCTTTCACAGTTTTTCAATAACATTAAAATCACTTACATCAAAATTATTAAGACTTTACAGAATCTTCACCTACTATTTTAATTATTGTTATTTAATGTACTATTTTAACTGGAAATTGTCAATTAATACTTTTATCCCTCATTGTGTCAGTGTTGTAAATCACATATCAAGGCAAGTTTCTGTGAAAGGACTCCGTAATACATTGCTATGGAAAATAATACATCAGGTCCACAAGAATAAAGCTTTGACTGATGAAGCTTTGACTTACATAGTGATAAGTATAAATTGTTATATGATAATGAAATTGCCCTTAAGCAAACAACTGATCTAATCCATTTTAAACACAAGTCCTTAAAAGGGACATCTTACATGTAAGCCCAATCCCTATTCTACTGAATACTTTCCTATTTCAGTGAAACTGCTAATTTACACCAGCACAGAATATGCCCTTCTCTTTTAAGTCTTGAAACTTTATTTTCTCCTACCTTGATATGTAACTATTCTTTCTGCATTACTGTCATGCTTCAGATCTGTTACGGCCTTCATGATAAGGATTCCTTGTTCACACATGTACTTTTGCAAGCAAAAGACTAGGTGTCAGAAAGAGAGGGCACAAACTCCATGCTGTGCAGACGTCTTATTATCATTAGGAACAAAAAACAAAACCACAAAACAAAGCAAAAAAACACAGTGCACTTTCAAGGACCTATCCCTATATACAAATATGTTTCAAATTAGAGGCAGACTATAAATGACTGCAGCATAAAGAATACTTTGCTGACTAGCAAATCTGGTAAACTCATGTCTTTTCCAGATCTATCTACTGCAGTGTATTTTAAAATGACCAGGTTTCACATTTTTCAGCCACATATTCTTGAAATTATCTCTCTGACTGTAAGCAGAATAAGAATGGTTTTTTAAGTCTCCAACTTGCTTAGGCATTTTTTTCTTTCTCTTAGGCATTTTTTTCTTTCTCTTTTTCAATATTTCCCTGCTGGTATTAAAACATACAATGTAACATAACTTCCTAACAATACGTCCTACTTTTTCACTGCAATTTCATGACTTTGTCAGAATCTTTCTAGATACGTTTTCTCTTAGAAAGGCTTATAGAAAAAAATAATTGTAAATACTCCAAAGTTGGCAGGGTTTGTATGTATGTATTTATGCCTTGTATATATCCTAGGCTCCTGGTCTGCTTGCTTGCCAGGATGATTGATTGACTGCGTCCCGAAAGATGTTTATAGAAACCGGCAGGCTCTGTATTTGTACAGAGCTGCAAACACCCAAAGAAAACCGAGCGGCCGGTGATGCCGCTGTTGGCTG
>NW_008680129.1:0-25837 GCF_000695815.1 Acanthisitta chloris | reverse complement strand
GGTTGATTCTATGATTCTATGATATGCTATTTTGCCTCCATGAGATTCCTGTCGTGAAATGTCCAGGATTTAATTTTGCAAACTGTATGGACAGACTGTGTAGTGAAGGGAAGGGCCATCTTCTGTCACACCTCAGTACTATCTGTTGTTGTTGAAAAGAATGCAGTAGGAAAAGGAAACTAAGACAACTGAAAGCTGCTCTACAACTATTCATCAGAGTTTGTGTGATGCTGGACTAGTCACCTCTAGAGTACCTTTCACTTGGACAGTATTTGTGCCTCTGTGGGGAGGTGGTGTACAGCTTACGGTTCTGTAGGCTGATATTACTAAGTACTCAGTGTTCAGAGCTATATATGGAGTTACTGGGAGCTCTACTTTGAGTTGGTGGAGTACTCTGAAAAAAAGGGATATCTCAATTTGGTAACTAAGTGTACTTCTATCTCTGTGCTTCAAATTGTCATTTAAAAAAACCTAATATATTTTTATAATGAAGGATTGTTGGGGAAAGTAAATTTGTGTTTTTCTATAGATACTGTGAAGAAAATGGAAGACTGTATTGATAAGTATGAAACCAGTTCTGTCAGGAGTAGTGTATCTTTGCTGTATCATACTATGCAGAGATGGGAAAACCTACTGAATGTTACATTGGCAATTTTTCCCCAGGGTCTTTAAAAAAAAAAAAAAAGAGGGGAAAAAGAAACAGCCAAAGAAAATTGGACTTCAGTCTGTGGCACAGGCCTTCTCTGTGACGAATCTTTATGAACTGGAGTCACTTAATGTCCCTTGTAATAACAGGTAGAAATGCTATGTTGTAGTTCTTTTGTAGGGGGGGAACAAGCCCATGCTTTCTAACTGTGACAAATGGTTGGCTTTCCGTCTATACTCTTGAGAAAAATGCCTTTACTCTTTTACTTCCTTAGACTGGCTTGCTGTATCATCCTAATTCTGTCCTCTCACTTTTGGCCTCTCTCTCTCAGCTGGTCTGGACCTTTGCTTGGCCTACCTTTCCAGCTGGTATACTTAGGAGTATTGGTGTTTACTCCTTTGGGTTTGTGTGTTGCCTTTTCAAGTCATTTCTCATCATGAGGATTTTCATGTAGTCTCTCTCCTTAACAGGGTAATCTCTTAATTCTTATATTGTCTATTGTGTTTTACTTCCACTTTTTCGTTTAGGATCTTCTGTGGTCAAACTCACTATTGTCATTACCTACCTCTCCATCCTGGCCCAGTTTAATTATCTTCACCATTTTGTTTATAGTTGTGACATATGCAGTTAATATTCCTCTACACTTACCTTGTGCTGCATTCTCCTCCCTGTTGCTGTAAAGAATCTTCCTACTGTCAGTTTTATGTAATGCCAAAGCGGTTTGCAGAAGTTGCAGAAGGCAAATTTTTAAAGCTCTGAAGTAGAATAAAATACGTGGGCCTTCTGCAGATGAATTTGTAAGAGAATTAAGTTGTCAGATTAAAGCAAGTTTCTGTTGAATGTTTGCAACTGAGACTTCTCAGACTTGTAAATTAGCCAGCTATGGGAATGTGCTCTCCTGTGAAGACAAATGAAACATCCATGACACCAGAATAAATGACAGTGCCAGATCTAAATAAATGATATCCTGGGAAAAGTCACTGTGGCTTTTGTAGAAAGAAGATAGGTTTCAAGAAACAGAATTCTCAACAGAATCAATGAATACATGAAGAAGGCAATGAAATATTTTGCATTTTAAGAAATTTTAAACAAGATCTTGATCTAATAACATCTAAATGTATTAAAATTTTACATATTAACAGGCAAGATTGCCTCAGAAAAGCAAAAGAAGAAAGGTAAGGATAGGAGTATATGTCTTGTGAGAAACATGCTGGTAAGGTTTCCAAAGATAATTCTTGCACTCTTTGACATACCTGTAAATGGTCTGATAGGGGGAGGAGATACAACTGTGGACAGCCTGTTGTCCACCAGGACCTCTAGGTTCTTCTCTGCAGAGTTGCTCTCCAGCAGGTCAGTGCCCAACCTGTACTGGTGCTTGGGGTTATTTCCTCTCCAGGTGGAGGACCCTGCACTCGCCATTGTTGAATTTCAGTTGGTTCTGCTCTGCCCATGTCTCCAACCTGTCAAGGTCCCTGTGAGGGGAACCACAGCCCTCTGAGGTATCAGCCACTCTTCCAGTTTTGTATCATCAGTGAACTTGCTGAGAAGGCAACTCTGCCCCCTCATCCAAGTCATTGATGAATAAGTTGAACAAAACTGGGCCCAGTTTGGAACCCTGGGGGACACCACTAGTGACAGGCCTCCAGCTAGACTCTGTGCCATGGATCACAGCTCTCTGGGATCTACTGTTCAGCCAGTTCTCAGTCCACCTTACTGTCCATTCATCCAATCCACACTTCTTAAGTTTTCCGATGAGGATGCTGTGGGGCACAGTGTTGAAAACCTTGCTGAAGTAAAGGTAGAGAATGTCCACTGCTCTCCCTTCATCCATCCAGGATGAATATAACTAGGATAACTGTTTCACAGAGGGTTGTGGAAGTAGCAATGGGTAAGCTGTAGATCAAAGTCATTGTGGATTTAGTGTCATGGTTTAACCCCAGCCAGCAACCAAGCCCCACGCAGCTGCTTGTTCACTCCCCCACCAGTGGGACGGGGGAGAAAATCAGAAGGGTGTAAAAGCTAGAAAACTCGTGGGTTGAGATAAAGACAGTTTAATAGAGAAGCCAAATCTGCACACATAAGCAAAGCAAAACAAGGAATTAATTCACTGCTTCCCACAGACAGGAGGTGTTCAGCCATCTCCAGGAGAGCAGGGACCCATCACGGGTAATGATTACTTGGGAAGACAAACTCTATCACTCCAAATGTCCTCACTTCCTTCTTCTTCCTTCCACTTTTTATACTGAGCATGGTGTCATATGGTATGGAATATCCCTTTGGTCAGTTTGGGTCACCTGTCCTGGCTGTGTCTCCTCCCAGTCTCCCATGCATCCCCAACTTCCTTGCCAGTGTGGCAGTACTGAAAGCAGAAGAGACCTTGGCTCTATCTAAGCACTGCTCAGCAATAGCAAAAACATCTCCATATTATCAACCCTGTGTTCTGCACAAATCCAAAACATCACTTTCTGCACAGTGGCTAATATGGGACTAACTAACAGCCTAAACCAGCACATATAGGTATCATAACATACTGGGGAAAATAATCTCATCTATAATGCTGCTAACACAGTAATGGGCTGTAAATCTGCACTGAGGAAAGGAATTCGTAAGTTCTTGCTAATTTCTGTGAAAAATGTTCACAGAAATGCCCCACAACAGTCAGAAAATGAAAGTGTCTTTAGGAGTTCCTAACAAAGCAATGGAAGGAAGGAGTGAAATGTATTACACAAATCCGTGAGTTTTCTGAATTCTAAACACTCGAAGTTTCTAGTTATCACATTTCAAAAAGGTTGTACCAAAGTAGAAAAGATATTTAAGAGGCTGCGGAAAGGCCTAGTCTCACATCAAATTTTGCTATGAATATCATTGCTGTCTGATTTCCCATGCAGTGACAAGTCCCAGTTTTGCTTGAATACTTTCTCCTCTCTTCTCAAGTCTTCCTCAGTCTAAGACATTTGATTCATTTATTTCTTTTTCCCTCAGTTTTTGATTTCAGTTTCAGGCTCTGAGCTTTGGTCGTCTTTGTTTCTTGATATTTTCTACTGCTTAAGGCTGAAGAAGTCAGGGATTTGATATTCCCACCTTGTTGATTAAAAATGATCCTATTAAAGCTGATCGTCTTAGAAGGAATGTTCTCTCGGTCCCTTTCCTCATTAAGTTGACTCACTAAATAAGATAATCTGCTGAACACATCTTATCTCTTCATATCCTTCTTATCACGGTAGAAATCAAAGTCTGCAGTACTTTGTCAACTGAAAGGTGTTCCTAGAAATCACTAAAGTAATTTTGTAACCCTCTTGCCTGCAGGCTTTTGTCTTTCTGAAATCTGAAGGTGTTAGGGAGAGTTTCTGAATCTATGAGATAACCAGTTCTCTCCTAGGTATGGCAGATTTACCAGTCTGTCACTTCTTAGAGCTGTTAGTAGTAGCTGGACTGTAAGGTTTATACAGTTGAAACTTAGGTGTATATGTGCCTCTTGAGTTCAAGAATGCATTTCAGCAAATGACTGGCTAAATTTGTAAACACTTGAGAAAAGCTATGGATGGTCTGAATTTTTACTCCTGAAGTTCCTGCAACATCAGTTCTGCTAGTGTGAATGCCCAGAATTACTAATGTGAGGCCTGGGTTGAGTCTCACAGTGCTTACCTTGCATCTAGAGCCTGTTCAGGCATCTTGAGAGTCAATAGCTGAAGCCCTCAAAAAGCCTGGACAAATAATGCAGCAGGAGATAAAAAATAGGTTCAGCACGAAACACAGCAGCAAAGGCTACTTTAATTGGAAGATAAATATGTTTAAATTAATTATACCATGTGCTGGGGCAGGCTGTGTGACAAATTGCAGGAACCTTTTGGTCCTGATGAGCATGATGGATTGTCCAAGCAGGCAAGGGCACTGTTCTAGTTGGCCTTCATAAGGAAAATGGCAGGGAACACACTGCAGGCTACCAGAGCAATTTCATGACCTACCTGCTATGGAGGCACCCTTTGGAAAAAAAAAAAAAAAGTCAGTGCGAAGTTGATAACAATCTGAGAATTTCTTCATGGTCATGTCTGGATACCAGGCATAGCTAAAACATTCACCCAGGAATCAGTAGATCTGTGGTAAGTATTGTCCTCTGTCTAATGGGGTTAGGATCTAGATTTGGTGTCTTTCTGAATATTGTTCTAGCCATTAGCTGCTGAAACAATGAGAAATGTAAGGCCTGAGTATCTAAGGAGATAGTCCTTAGAGAGACCATGGCTCACGGTGTCGGTGCGTAAAGGTGCTGGGCGGGGAGGATGCTTGTTCCCAGAACTGAATTACAATTTGTTGAATGTTGCAGAATTCAGGTATTCATACACCTTCTGCTCAAGGGCTTCTTGCTGGCTGCTTTTGATGTTAGCCTGTTTGTTGGGCTTGATGTCATGAGGGACGGTCCTACCTGTCAGGCTTTGCCCAGACTGGGGTATTAAGACAGGGTGTTTCAGTTCTTTGTGAAGATATTGGCAAATAGCTGCTGTCCCTGAATTTTTGTGATGTGACTATTCTAATATATTTATTAAAAATATTAGAACAGAAGAGCTTGGCTCAGGACTCTCACAAGCCATCTGTTCAGATTAGGATCTCCACCCTTACTTGAAAATAGGAGTTTTGGGAAGCTGAAGGAAACTGTGGAAATCAACAATCTTAACTCTTTGATTTGGAAAAAAAAGATTTTCCAAGATGAAAAAATGGTTGTACTTTCCTCAGAATTGTAAGTAAAGGTTATTTAAAATTTAGCAACATAAAATTCATCCATCACTTGAGCTTAATTTAACCTCTGAGGTGTTCTTTGTGCACATATGTGTGCATGCCTACCTGTGATGGATGGCAGATTGGATAGCAGTACAACTGGTCAAGGCAAAGCACACCAAATTTAGAAGAACAGCATAACTCCTTTCTTTTATTCAGTATTCTTATGGGGTTTTTTGGGGGGTGGGGAGAAGGGAGGGGAACTGAAGGATCTAAGCCGGTCATAGCTGGCATAGCCACACTTTTTAATGCTTTTGCAACCCTTACACTATTCCAAGGGGTAATTTGTGGAAGACATCTGCTCCAGCTGATTTATCAATAATGGAAAGTGTTGGTGTTTCTTAATTTCTTCTGTTCTAGTCCAGTTTCAGCACTGGTATATGATTTTGCTTACATTTTTTTCCAGTCTTTAGTAAAGTTACCCCTTTATGGGAAGCAACCACAGAAATACTTATCTCTGGTTATGGTAACCAGATAAATACTTAATTTCAGGTTACTAGGTAACTCATCCTCTGTTTTTCTTGTTTTTCTCTTTTGCTTTTCTCCCTTCATATTAAACTGGTAAAAACTAATTTAGTTGTAAGTGCAACAGCAGTTGATTACTCTAGATTTGGAGTTCTACAGCAGGTTTCATTGGTGCCATGTTTTAGTGATAGTTCAGATCTCTTGTGTGGTAACACCCGTGTGAATCAAATTAGGAAATTGCTTAGGAGGTTAAAACATTTTTCTGTTTCGCATGCAGTTGAATATTTCTACTTCATTGTTTACTTCTTTAAGAAAGTATATTTACAGCATACTAAAAATACCACCAAGATAAAAATGATATGAAATTATTTTATTAAAGAAATTGATTTCATAAAAAATAGTATTCTGTAGCACTAGTAGTAAAATTTATTTTTCTCCATATAAAGGCTCATTTATTTTTATAGCAATTTGATGACACATCTGCTTGCTTTATTCAGCTGAAAAGAAAATGTTGGTTCTTGGTGTTTTGTAAAATTGCTTTGTTAAATTATTTTCGAAATCGTTCAACTTTTAACAAATGACATTTGATACTAACATTGGAAAGCAATTTCAGCTAATTAAGTAGATCCTTCTATAAACCATTGGAACATTAAGATGACAAACTGTTCATTCAGGATTATTTTAATTGGTACAATTATTGTAATTTTGTTGCAATTATGTGTTGAGCTAAAAGCTTTTGTTTAAATCATTTGAGCTTTTTTTGTTAATATACATAAGTAAGAAGAAAAGAAGTAAAATAAAACCCGAAGATAAGCATTATCTCTACTTTTTCATTACAGTGCTTTAGATAAGTATCTATTGAATGATTCTTTTAAAAAAGTGTGTTACATGTTTTCAGCAAATCTCTAGCAGTGTTAAAATTGAGCAAGATCATTTGAAATGTAACTTTTCTGGAAGGTTATTATGGTAATTCTGGTTTTGACACTGTTTAAATACCTTTTAATAAAAAGGGTGAAATGAACTTTTGAGGGATTTGTGAGTTGTTTAATTCCTATTGATGTATTAATTTAAGAAGTCTAGCTCTTCAGTGATTATAGAAATTAAAAATGAAAAAGCTAAGGAAGGTGCCACATTCATCACTCTGATTATAATGTTCTCTGCAATCATCTTTTGCCCAGGCCAGGTTTAAATAAATCACTTGGTTAAGCAGACAATTTAGTATTCTTGTAGACCTCACAGTGCAGCATTACTTCAAGATATTTAACCTGCTTTTTGTTTTTCCATTTCCTTTTATTGCCTCCTACTTGAAATGCAGGGCACATCGAGTTATTACAGTTCTTACTGTGCTAATAGTGTGGTCTCAGTGTTAAAAGGCAATGCACCAGTTGGGTAGTAGGTGGTTGATGCCCAAACTGTCGACTAAATAGACCTACGTGAGGCACGGCATGAAAGAAGTGAAGTACCAGAGGACATGACAAGCAGTCATGGAAGTAGGACATGAAAGTTCAGATGAAAAGGTACTAGGGGAGAGAAAAAGGATGGAAACAAAAGCTAATCAAAACAAGACAGAGGAATGTTTTTAACTTTTTTTTAGTTGCATCTGTAATATAGAATAATAAGTCGTATTTTTAAAAGACTTTCCAGATAAGTTTAAATGCTTACGCTGTAGTTTAACGTGCATTAATGACATCTGTCAGAAATGTTCCTCTGTGTATTTCGAATCCCTCCAAGCACCACTGATAGATACTAGTTTCAGGTAGAATACAAAAGCCTTAATTTAACAATGCTATAAATAATCTCAGAGAAGAAAACTTTTATTTTAAAGCCATGTAAGTCATGAGACATTTGTACTTTGGGGAGGATCGATAAGATTGATGAAGATGGATTTTTGTGCCTGGTGACTGTTTTTGGCAAGTAAAATGTTTATTCAAAACCTGACAACGTGGAAAACATTGCAAGGTAAGATGATTAGCTAGAAATGCATCTCCTAGCCACATGCTGCTAGCAGCCCCTGTCCTGGCTCTTACCCCACAATAAATGTGACTTAATCTATCTCTTGGGGGAAAAAGAGGAGATGAATACTTGCTTCATTTTCAGAAATGACTTGTGTCTCATATTGCAGTAAAAGCCTTCCACTGACCAGTAGCATGGAATATCTATTGTTCTTTGCAACAACTTGCTCATGTGCCCATACAACAAATCTGCCACATTAGGTCAGCTCTGTCGTAAGAATCTCTTTCAGAAGGGCAAGATGAGGAATAGATCAGGTAATCCAAATGCTGTATAAAGGAAGTAGCATCTTTGTTTCTAGTTGGATTATGGTCATTATAACCTTAAAGGTGACGTAGCTTAGCACTTGTACCTTTCTGCCTTCCATTTCTGGGTTGCATTTGCAACAGATGGATAGTTTAGGCTTTGACTTCCTCTGAGAAGTGGAACTCATGCTTCTGAGAGAAGTGTTTGCCATGGGCCTGTGGAGGAGGAGTGTCCTTTTGCCTGATGCAGAGGTTTAACTGTATGCCATAGTGTAGCCCCAGAAAAGTATCCCGTGCTGGAGACTGGAGTGAACCATGGCCATTTCTGGTGCTAGAGGACCTGCAAACATTTGCTGAATTTCTGAAGTCCTAGAGGTGAAGATAATAAATAAAAGCATCTCTGCATAAAGCCATAAAGTAGCTTTGTAACTGACGTTCAGTGATGAAAATACCAAAACCAGATTAATACAATATTCTTGTATTTCACTTGTGTGAGTGATCTTGTTGGACTTGTCAGTTAGTGAGACAAAATTACATTTTTGTTTACAAAGCAGCTTTGAGCAGTTTTACATTCTTCTGTGCTACTATGTTTCACTGCTTTTCCATCTGTGTAATATAATAATTTTTTAAAAATTCTCTTGCCTTTTGTAATTCAAATAGCACTGCAAAGCTGTGAATGAATCCAGGCATTCATAACTGCATCAACACTTTTTTTATTTTATTATAAAGAATGCCAGTGTAGGGTGTGTTCTGGAAAGTTGTATTAAAAATAGAGCTTTTTAATATGGCTCAGTGACAGTGCATGATACTGGGCGTGGGAGATTAGTTTAATAAATATCAGTCTTTTAAGGATCAAAATGTATTTTTTCTTTCTGAAATTATCAAAAGCAAGAACATTGAGGAGAGGTGATTTATCTGCTGGTACTCGAGTTGGATAGAGTCAGTTCTGCAGAGCAAGCTTTCCTGAATACCTATGGTAATAGGAGTTTTTAAATAGCTATTGCATCTGTTCAGTGAAGTCTCTTCTGCTTAATATGAACTAAAGGGGGTTGAGTTTTTGTCTAGATAGATATATCAAACTATATCTTTCTTGGTTTTTGGTCTTTATTAAGATAAAGTGTTTATTCCCTTATGTTTGAGTATTGAGTGTGTGGTGACTTTATTCCTGTCTTTATACAAGTGTGTTTATAAGCAAATGTTCTTTTTCAGAATCCAAATGACCTGTTGCAAATTCCAGTTTGAAAGAATGGTTGCAGCACTGTTCTTGATATGTTGATAGTACTGCAAAGCTGCTGGAATGTTTTGTGTGGGGGCTTTTAATACTGTTACTATACTGACCAGACATGCTAAGAGTTAAGATAAATAACTTCAGAGCAAAGTGTTACATTATTAGTATTTGATTATTAGGCATTAGAGATTAGATGTCTAATTAGCAGCCTGTTAAGCATCAAAATTTCATGTCTCAATCCAAAGTGGCCCAGATTTTTAAGTTTTGTGTTTCTCAGTCTCAAACCCCTAGAAAAAAAATGGGATTTTGTCATGTGTAATGAGAAGTTATTTCATTATTTTAAGCAACATTTTTGTCTTACACTGTATTGAGAGAAAAATTTAAAAAACACATGATAGAGAAAACATGACATGCCTTCATGCTCATGCCTTCTGTTGCTTTATCTATTATTTAATAGCAGTTAATTGTCTGATGCTTTTTATGGAGTGAAAAAGCAACTCTTGTCCATATAGTTGCTTGCTCCTGTAAAACACATGGGTGTAAAAACTTTCAAGTGTGCAAAGTATGACTCAAAGAATCTTTTTCACCTTCAGGGAGAGAGGTCTGGAAAGAGCAGGGAGAATGGCCCTTCAGGCTCTGAGGGCTTGCAGAGAAGTCAACTTTTCACCTGTCCAGGAGCAGCAGGGCAGGCTGCTCCATGAGAGAAGGGGAGCTGGGAGCTGAGGAGGACAGCAAGGCATGAGGGGATTGTCCTTGGGAGCAAGGGATTGCAGTGCCACAGTAGCCAAAAAAGGAAAATTGGAGCAGGTTTAGTGACAGTAACCAGGGGCATCAAACAGCCCAGTCTGTAGCCACAAGGCATGTTTTAGGTCAAGCCAGGAAGTTAAGTCAGTGAGTCAAGATCAAGACCAGGAAGGCACATAGATGCACTTCAGGCAAGGACCAAGGGCAAAACCTGAGCTGGAAAGCAGTTCTTAACTCGGCAAGAGAGCCCTGCCATGAGGCTTCTTGCAGCTCTTGTCACAACAGTCTGATCCCAGGTTACTCAGCTTCACTGTATCAGAGCTGGCCTTGAGCACAGGCCCCAAAGCCCCTGGCCAGGTAGAGTCTGGAGGTGGTAGAGCCTGTCAGCATATTCCAGGGCCTGACATAACCAACAGCACAGGCAGCGTAGGCACAGCACAACCTTCAGTGCAGATGAAGGTAGTTGATGCTGTTGCCATTTTACTAGCGCCTGGTTGGGTTGGTGAAGTAGATGGTGAATAGATGGGCTATGTCATGTGTACCCCAAGAGCCTAGCACCTTCCTCTAAGCTGTGCTAGCAACATTTAGTGCTGGAGATGCTGTTGGACCATGGTGGTTATTTTCCAAGTCAGGCATGGAGGTACAAGGTCAGCATAACTAGAAAAAAATTGAATCAAATTTGCAGCTTGTTGAATGGAAGGTAAGATCATGTACCTCTGTGTACTTGTAGTAAATTATCTTTATTTGAGACAAAAGTCAGAAATAATCCATCATTGTTGGAATATAACTTAATTCACAATGAAAACAGTTTTTAATTTCAACTGCTATGGGAGAGAGGCGTGCAGAATAGTGGAATGAATTTTTAATGTTCACTGTCAGTGTAATGTTCTGTTTTGGCCTCATTGCTTTTAAATTCAAGTAGTTTCTCCTGGAAACAAACACTCCAACAGTTTTTGATGTTTCTGATTTAAGAAATAATTCTTTTGCCTCAGGAATCTAGCCCCAAAATGAGAATAGGGTGTTCACAGTGCTTTATTTTTATATATGCATGCTTATATTGTAGAAAAAGTGACTCCTAAAGTGCTTTACATACTAACCTTTTATTTTTTTATCTGAGAAGTACAGGCACGTATGGTTTCTGTGGCTCTTTGCCAAAAGATTATCATTTACATAAATATTTCTTTCAAAGGCGTAGTTTAAGACATGGAGCTCAGGAGGTTAGAATAGAGACTTCAATCTGCAAACCAGCAGTGGGCTATTGGCTTCTGAACAGTAGCTTTGTTCATCGCATTCAGAACACTGTTCGCATTCAGACTTAAGTAGATCTGGCATTAAAATTCAGCTAATTTGTTTCATGTGATTCATCAGCTGTGTGTTTTATTTAAATCTATGTCACATTCTCTTTTGGCTTTTTATTTTGTTGATTTAAGTGTTGAAGTAGGCCACTCTTTAACTCTTCAGTTCCTGACTTAAAAAGTGACTTAAGTTTTACTTTGCCAGAGTCGAATTCATCTTGAATAGTCACAGTATATATATATATTTAACTAATATCTATAACTAAAGTGTCCATTAGTGATTTTTATTTTTTAAATTCCTGATGTTTGATTAAAAATATACACATTTGCAGTCAGTTTAATTGTGGTTTTATATAAGGTAAAATAGAAGAAACAAAGGTAATAGCTAAATATTAGTGTAAAATATGCACTTCTCAGATTCTGTGGACTACACAAGTTTTACTTTGATCCTGCCAGTGTTTTTATTTTTTTCTTTTTATCCTTCACTCCTTGAGGTTAGGACTACTTTTAGCTTCTATTAGATTTCTTTAAACACTGTTGGACAATGAACTGTTCCCATTATTTGAAACTGTAACCTATTTCTGCATGTCAGGTTTCTCTTCGTAAAGAAGCACCACCGTATTCTCTTAAGGCTGGAGCCTTGAACTTCCCCAAAGTGGGTAATTTCACGGCCATCCAGACAATGTCTCATAATGATTTGCAGGATCAGAACTTTTGTTAGAATAGGTTACACTTGCTTTTATGCTTTATATTTGTTACATTTTTCCTGTGCTGTAGAAGTAACTTCTCACCGTGAATGAAGTTATTTGTAGATACTGTTTATGACAGCACGGTATGGCAATATCCATCTGTTGGGTAGATGGTCCATTCAGCTGTTTTCTGGTAAAATTTATAGGAATTTGTTAATTGTACTTTTAGTATATGGCAATACTGTCCTAAAAGAGCAGACTGAGATTAACACACAGTCAAAATATGTTTTTGTCATGTGAAGGAGTTGCACTTTCTTCATGCATCCAGCATCGATCCTCAATTCTTTTATTTCTCTTAACATTAAATGCTAAGTGTTCTGTGTAAATATGCCACTGTTGTCTCTGGAATAATCCCATGCTACATAAAATTCCGCATTTTTACGGAGGATCTAAAAATAAAGATTAAAAAAGATGGTTGCTTATAAAAAGGAAAGAAATTGTGAAATAAGATAAGATTGTTCAGCTAATGATAGACTTAGTTCATTAGCTCTGTTAAAAATACAGTCCAATTACAACTAGTTTGGGGCTTCTTTTAAGTGTTATGTTTTTTTCTCTTTGAAGACACATGAGTGTGAATTTATTTGATGTGAGAGATTCCTGGTTGTACTGATAAGTTACTGAGTGTGCATGAGGAGCCCCTTCCTCCCTTCCCATCCATGCGTCAGTGCACTCTTTTCCCATGACAGCATTGGCAGTTGCCCTAGCTGCTTTAATTGTACAGTGATCAGAGAAAACTCTTACACTTTGTGCTATGCTAACTTCTTTTTAGCAAGTTACAGCAGCTCACAGCAGCCAACATGTCTATGCTCTCACCCCTTTTCATGGAACTGCAGTTATGTCTTTGGGAAAAGGCATTAACTAGTGAGATGCCACATTCATTCTATATTTGTATAAAGTTTGTTATTTTAATGTATTTTTTCTCATAACGTTTTTCTATTTTTACTGGAAATACAGAGTGGTCACTTCACTGGTCTCCATAGAGAGTCCTGCCCCAGTCACTTTGTAGCCATTGCTGTAATTGTGTTCACCATTCTCGGTGCATTCTTTCACTGTTTCCATTCTTGTTAAACTGGGTGTGAGAAGCATTTTCTGATTTTAGTACTCTTTAATTTATAATTTCTCATTTGATATCAGATGAGATACCAGTACTGCGAGATGAGACATCGAATAAGATAGGTCTGTCTGACCCACCACGTCAGCCTCCATAACTCACTTGCATTTGGTAGGAGCTTTTCATAAACTTCCACAAGGCTAATATTTAATCGTTCTTCTTGTTCCTTCCTGAAACTCACCTTTACACTTGTGCTTACAAAACCCCCACTGTTGCTTGACAATAGTCATAATGCTTAAACAGATCTTTACATTGATCATGTCTCATAGTTTTCTTATTTTCCTTTGTGTGTGGCTTCTTTACTTAGAAAGTGAATTACTCAAAAGCAGGTGGTTGTTTTCCCACTTTTTACTGTGGATACACAGTTGGATTTTGATCAAAGTCTAACATGCCTGAGTGTTCCTGTTACAAAAAGTGTTAGTTTAAAAATGATACTGTTTTTAACCATGGAATTTCTGATTTGGGTATAGGAATTTGAATAGATATTTGAGGTTAATGTTGACAAATGTTACCTTCCCCTTACTTTGCTTTTGATGTTACTGATCTATAAATGCTGGATCTGACTTTTGTCTTCTGTATGGCTTCTTTGAGATTTCTCTGGAGTATACAATTGCATCAGATTGTTTATCAGTTTGAGGTTTTTCACGTATTAGGAAATGTTACATTGATCTTTCTTTTCCAGCTCTTTATGGGTTCTCTTATTTTCCAGAGAAGAGGGAGAATGGATGCATGTGTACTAGTATTTCACCCTGGAATATCACTGTGCAAATAGAAGTCATACTCTAATAAATATGCTTTATAATGTATCTAATTTCACTCCCCCAGAATTTCAAAGAATATTCCTACAACTAAAGATGTTGAACCTCTACTTGAAATTGATGCAGATATCCGGAACTTTGAAGTATTTTTATCCTCACGAACACCTGTTCTTGTTGCACGTGATGTAAGAACCTTTTTGCCTTGTACTGTGAACTTGGATCCCAAGCTACGAGAAATCATTGCAGGTGAGTATGTTTTCAAATAAATGGAAAATGACAATTGTAACGTTTATTTTCTTTATAAGTAGAGCTACTTTGCATGTCATGCAGAACACTAATTTGTTCATCAAATCAGACCTTCAGGTTGTCTGATTTGACTTCAGTAACAGGCCATTCAGTTTCACTTAGGAGCTTTGCCGTAACAGCCAGATTATATTAGACTAAAGTTTCTCTTTTGGAGACTTTGAGGACTGCTTTGTGGAGGAAACCAGTACACACAGTGATATTTTAGCAAGTTCACTTCCAGATCTTTGTTAACAATTTTGAAAATATCAGTAAGATCCTGTAGAAATTAAGTCAGTGAAACAAAGCTGCCTTTTCTCCAGGCTGAAGAACCCCAGCTCTCTCAGCCTTTCCTTGTAGGAACGGTGTTCCATAGAATCCTGGAATGGCGTGGGTTGGAAGGGACTTTAAAGATCATATGGGAGGTTTGTCTGCTGCCCTGAGTGAGGACTTCCATGCATTCACTCCTTTCTTTTGAGCTACTGCCTTAGAATCATAGAATCATTAAGGTTGGAAAAGACCTCGAAGATGGAGTCCAACCTTTGACCAAATATCATCAGGACAGCTAAAGCATAGCACTAAGTGCCATGTCCAGTCATTTCTTGAACACTTCCAGGGATGGTGACTCCACCACTTCCCTGGGCAGCCCCCTCCAATGCTTAACCACCCTTTCAGTGAAGAAATTCTTCCTGGTGTCCAACCTGAACTTCCCCTGGCACAAGTGCCTTCTTCCTGCTGTGGGGAGGATACAGGACCCCCTGGATCTTGTTTTTTTTCCAGTTCCTGTTCTGTCTCAGGGAGGCCAGAGCATGAGCAGGGAGGCCAGTCTCTCTTCTCAGACTCTTTCATGCTCCTTAACATTTCTTCTTTTTCACTTGTCTCTGCTCCCAGGCTGTACAGATTGTCTGCCTGGTCACACCTCACACTATTGTCTCTACTGCTGTCCAATACTGGTGACAGGTGTCTCCTGTGAGAGCACTGTCATCTTCTGGTGGGTCAGAAGAAGCCCTTGTGTGTTGGGCTCTCTCTGTGCTGTGGTACAGACCAGCCTTGGAGCATCTCCTCTTAGAGAGTCACTATTAGGTTCCTTTATGCCACGTTTAAAAAAAAGTATGAATGTTTAGAGGTGTTTAATATGCTACATAAATTTACGCAATAAGTCATCCTGACTCTCTTAAACACTCCTGTGTAGAAGTGATCATCAAGAGAAATCAACTGAATGCAGCTGAAATTTGACATTCTACTTGACGTTCTACTTGATGAGTTCTGATTGGAGTTAAATACACAAAAATGTGCTGTAATGAATTGGGAAACAAATAAAAACTTTTTCAAATACTTCAAGCAAAATCTCTTCTATTTTACAGATGTTCGTGCTGCAAGAGATCAGATGAATATTGGAGGACTTCCCTATCCCACGCTGCCTTTACACGAGGCTCCTGCTAGAGCAACATCTCTGTTCAGTCAGCCTTCATCAGCTTGCTCTTCTACAACCTCCTTCAATGGACCTTTCAATAGTGGAGTTCTATCACCCCAACCTCATAGCAGTTACTATAGTGGTATGACAGGACCTCAGCATCCATTTTACAATCGGGTAAATAATTGAGATCCAATTAACATTCTTCTGATTTAATCTGGTAATACTGCAGATGTCATCTATGAAATATTTAAATACTTATGCAAGTTTTATTTAGGAGTGGAGAAAAGTCTGAGAGTTGATAAATTTCACAGTTCTGCCACTGTTGTCTGGGGAAGAAATGTGGTAAATTGCATCAGAAAAACAACTTACCAAGGGGGGAAAAAGGTCAAATAATAATGAGACACTACTTGCAGGCTAGTGCAGGGATGTTTTTATTTTTTGGGGGTAAACTGTCCTCAGTCGTCACATACTTGCTCACAGACAAGGAGTCTGTCTTTTTCTTGGTGACTTTTGGAAAACGTGCAGAAACTCCAGTGGGGATCTGCATTACAAGAATGTATGTATGTCTTCCCTTTTGTCTCCTTTTAAAGTTATTCTGGGGTCTTTTCCCTAAGCCAGTGTTGCACTAGTTTAAAGGAATTAACATAAAATGCGTAAAACTTACATTTTTGAGCTATTTATGGACCTCAGAAAACATAGTCCTGGGCATGGCTCACTTGAAAATTGAGTGAATTACTTTATAGTTGTATTGAATCTAAACTTTCTGGTTTTGGGGGATGTATTCAGTATTTTTAAACTTATTTTTTCAATTTTTTCCTGCAGTACTATCTTGAAAGAAACACAGAGAGCTGATATAAGCCATAGGTTACTTTATAGCGGAAATACCCTCAACTTTAAGTAGATTTGACTGTAGTTAAATGTATAAACTAATAATCTGGAAAGTAAATTGAGTTATTCTTAAATCCATGTTTGTTAACCAAGGCAAAAAAAAAGTACGTGTAGCAGAGTACTTTTTAAGTTATCTATTCTCAAATTATTCCTATATACATTCAATACAGTGACAGTATACTGTTTTGTTGAAAATAACTTCAAATGACATACACTTTGAAGTAGTCCAACACTCATAAACGCTTGTCATGTGAATATTCATGCTGGTGCTAGCTCAGCTTTGTTAAAATAGGTGTTTCATTGGAAGCCCTACTTTTGTGTCTGTCTTGCCCTGTTTTGTGTTGCTGTACATGACAAGGTTTAAAGTCTGGGGTGATACACTGTTTGAACTTGTATGGGGTTTTCAGCTCCAGTAAGCATTACAGAAACAATTATTGGTGGGTTGTAAGCTGTTGACAGTCAGTTTATTTGGTCGTTTGTGTTAAGTGCGTACACAGGGATACAGGCAAGCTTCCTTTTTTGCCTGCTGAAGACTAAGGTACTTCAGTTTTGGCCTTTCTCTATGGAATTTTATCCTACCCTTCTAAAGTAGAATTGGTTTTAGTGTTTTCACTTCAAATACTGTCAGACAGCTGTATTCATTACTTTGGAGTCATACAGGTGCTGTCATGAGCACCACATACTGAGATAAGTGATGAGAACCTTTTAAGAGTAGAGAACTTCTCCTGAAAGACTGTTTCCTTAAGCATTTTCAAGCATATTTCATTTCTCGTGTTTTTATAAGAATTGTGTTAAAAAAAAAGAATAGCAGCTGATGAATAGGCTCTCCCCAGTAGAAGTTTCCGAGAGAGGTCTTGGATACCAGAATGACACAACACAATGGATTCAACTGCTTCTGTGCAAATGGCTGTATTTTATTAAAAAACACCCTAAGTTCTGGGGGTAGATGCCATATTCTCATCAGTAAATGGTTCCTGTCCTGCTGTCTTTAAGCATTCGCTTGTTCTTAAGAAAAAAAATGTTTGAGCCATTGGGGAAATGCTATTTATTTTTAGAAATACATTTTTTAATTATATATGTTTCTTCCTTTAGATTCTCCTATGTTATGGACCTTGAACTTCCAGTGACATAATTTATTAATTTTTGGTTTAAAACCCCATTCTCTCTCTGTGTAGCTGTAAAGGAAAGATTATGGTCCCATTTAGCAGCTCTTCGACTTAGCTCTTTGGCTCTTAGTGTAGGGCTGTGCTGCACTTGTACAGTTTACCACAGTCTAATGGCCTGGCTATAAGCTCAGTTCAAATTTAGCTTCTCAAAACTGCTGCTGTCATAGGTCATTGTGAACATCATGTTTCTTACGGGGAAAGTCAGAGCAGTAGGCAAGTATAACTAGGATTTCCTGCATAGGAACTAGAACTTATGGCATGCAAATACCTTTTTTTTTTTCCAAAGAGAAGAAAATTCTTTGGTACCTTTTAAAATAATAACCATACTTCAGCTTTGTAGGCTCTCTGCAGACTTGAAGAGCAGCTCTACTACCCTGTTTTGTGCTTAATATGCATTTGTATTGATCTCATGTTTTTATGATACCTGTGTTATTGTCATACTTCAAACGAAGGTTGAGTCTGCCATGTCCAAGCCTATTTCATTGCTTTGCAGTTTGATGTCTCACAACCAACACAGATGCTCGCTGTGTGTTTCAGAAGGCAGGCCCGGCAGCCAGAGCTGAGCGCTTGAGTGCAGTATGATCCTTAGGCATTTCATTCTTGGGAGTTTTCCACGTGGTTTAAGATGTTAGTGGAAACCTGAGGCATTAATTTATTCTAGAAATAATACATATTATTTTTAAGACAGATTTATTTCCAGAAAATACCAAATAATCTTTGCCTTATGACAGTGGAATAATTTTAATGTGGTAAATTTTCTGCATCATTCTATATTAACTAATCAACATGAGGCAAAGGCTGCATAATGGTCCTCCTGCCTATTTAAACCAAACTAAACCAAACTTCCCCATTTAGACTAATGTTACAGTGGATATTGTGTAACTTCCTGTGTTGGAAGAGCATATGAACTTTTTGTGGTAATTGTGTGAAAGTGTTCAGAGACTACCTCAGCAGCTAAGAATATGGAACCATTTTTATTTTCCATAAAACACTCAAAGTTGTAGCATATGCCATCGATATAATTGATGTACATGAATTTCTCAGTTCATTTACAGCTGCTTCTGAATGCAGAGGTCTGTTAGTCCTTACTGAGAAACCTAAAGTGGAGTATTTCAACTAATTTTACTCTCCCTCATAGATTGGCCCTTGAGTCATAAAATTATTTACTGTGTACCAAATTTGGTGCAGTGGACTAATCAGAATCTTGTCATGTGCAGAAACACAAACCAAATAATGTGTTCTGTTGCTAAATAGCTGGGTAATACAGTTTTTTTAAAATGCTATGGAGAGAAACATCAGAAATCTGTAATACAGCCATTGTTTTGAGATTTTGTTAGGGTTTTATGTGTTTTTTCTTTATTTTCTTTTGGGGTTTTTTTTTAAGAACTGTGTAATGAGCTGAAAGCAATGAGCCCTATAATTCTGCTTTTCCTAAAGTCTATATTAACATTGTCCTTTAAAATGTTATTTGTATGGAACAACATGCATTAATGTATTTCCAACAAAACAAAGCTCAAATACTGTCTCCTATAAAAATCTGACTTATAGATCTATAAAATCTAGAATTTGTAGAAGACCTCAAGGTGGGTCCACAAATATGGGGAAGTTCTAGTGATGCTCTTCTATATCACACTTTTTGTGTATTTGATAGAGTTGTCTCGGCTATTATGAATGATCCTGAGTTTTACTGAGCATCTGA
Source organism: Acanthisitta chloris (assembly GCF_000695815.1). Classification (NCBI taxonomy): domain Eukaryota; kingdom Metazoa; phylum Chordata; class Aves; order Passeriformes; family Acanthisittidae; genus Acanthisitta; species Acanthisitta chloris. The sequence continues at coordinate 6,364 of NW_008680129.1, read as the reverse complement.
TTTCGAGTTTAGCAAGCCAAAGAGTCAAATGATCAGAATTATCCTTAAATTATCCTTTTCCTGTATTCAAAACAGACATTAGAGTGTAGCTACCAAACCTCTGTTCCTCCAGAAGACCATGCCAGAGCACCCACTGGCTCTGAGGATAGAAGGGGGTCAGTTGCTGAGGCATTTTGAAGAACTCACTCCAGAGCTTTTGATTGAATTCTGTTCAATGCAAAAAGTAAAGAAAGCTGTTCGTAATTGATGTTTTCACTTTCTTAAACTCAACTAGAGGATGTGTTTTGTTGAAATGATTTTTATTTTATTATTACATTTTGATTTGTGTAATTGTTTGTCCCTTTTTTGTTACACTTTTTTTTTTTCCATAGCCATTCTTTGCCCCATATGTTTACATGCCAAGGTATTGCCCTGGCAGTTCTCATCTCATCTCACGTCCACCACTAAAAACGAGTTTGTCCAGAGATCAGAGCAATGGCCTAGTAAGTATTTTGAAGGATAATTCAAATACTAACCTAGCAAATAAATATAGTGGGTAATGAAAATGAAGGTTATTGATGATGATTCACTGTTAGACAAGTGTAAGCTTTATTATTATAAGTATTTTAAGCAAAGGTGTTATTAACATGTAATATAAAATGTATTTTGTTTTAACTTTAGAAATTCCTTATGGAGGAAGACCAATTCTAATGTCCATGTATCAAAATTAAAGGAGAATGACCTAGCAAAAAATATTTTAATGAAAATGCCAACTGAGCTACAGCACTGAAATTGATATAGTGTAATATTGTAAGGAAAGCTGCTACTTGTAAATTTATGTTCATTTTCAAAAAAATAATAAGTCACAAATTCTATGGCATATCTGGGGAAGTTAAAATTAACATCCCTTAATGTGGCAAACAATACTAGAAACTGGAAAGTCAAATTGCAGTCTTAAAAGAAATGTTTTAAATATTTAAGTAAAACAAAATACATTTTATCTTAAGCGGTTTTGCAAGTACTTGTAATTCAACTTCACCCATTGAAAAGGAGAAGCAAGCAGACTTTACTAGCTTCCTATGGAATAATAAATTTCCTGTTTAACAGTATTTGTTTTACTGACAGATGGCTGTTCAGATGGAGTTATGAACTAAGGAAAGATACGAAAGTAAAAACCTTACTTGTTGGTCACTTTAATTCTAGGATATTGAAACAATGAGCAAAGCTGTTAAAAGCTGGTGAAAGCTTTAATCACTTAAAGAAAACAAATGTGTTTCTACTGAACTATGTAATATTATGAGATCATTCTCATTCACTGTTTGCTTCATAATTTCTGTTGAGCCCTTAATCATTTTACCCAAACCATAATATTTTGTTGTTGTTAGGCTGTTATCAAGGAGGATGCTGATGAGGGGCTTCCTTCACCCACAGACCCCTCGATGGTAAATGAGTAGTCATGTGGTGTGGAAATTTTAGCATCTCATTGCTTTTTCAGCAGTAATGAGTCTGCATTAATAATAACTGCAGTTCACTAACTCTGCATCAGTGGCTTTGGTGGGCAAATAGAGTAGTTGAAAACTAATGTAGTTCGTGAATGAATTTAAGAGCTAATATTTCACTCATAAGACGTACTCTATTTTCCCCTGTAGTTTTCCCCTTGCCTTTCTCAGTAGCTGTGGTGAGCTTTCAGTAAAGTTTTGTGGTAGCTAAACAAAGTGAAGAATGACAGCTGGTCATTCAGTGCTTAAATTTTAGTAGTAATTGTGTTTTTCTGCTTCAGTCAACTCTCTTGCCCGAACCCACTTCTATAGTTGGTGACATAAAGCTATTGCAGGTAATACAGTATAAAGCAACTTCTGACAGAAATGAAAAAAAAAGTAAATAAATTTCTGGTCATAAGCTTACTCTTGAGTCACAATGCTAACAGCTACCTTTTCCATTCCTTGTTTTTGTTTTATCCTAAGTATTCACACAAAAATGTCAACTTTATGCGGATATGTGTTAACTCTAATTGTGGGAATCAATGGAAAATTGTGATTTGCTACAAAAACAAGGAGGTTAATAGGACTGTTGTGATTCTCTTAATATTTGCTGCCAACAGTTGTTGGCAACAGTTACAGTTTGATCTTGGTGTTTTTTATTTTAGTAAATAATTTCAAAAATGTGTTTATATTGTTGAGCAATGAAAAAGAAACCACAAAACCCCACAGATTCCAAACTGTTTTTAACTTTCACCAAGCACTCATGTATGGGTGATGCAATGGAAAATATACCCTAAAGTTCTCTCTCCCATGTCATTAGCTACCTTGTGTGAAGGGATGACTTCGGAGTAAGTTTTTCTTGTAGTATATTTTTTGAGATGCTGGTAACCTTCCCTGTCTTTATTCCTTATCTCAGTATCCTATTCTCTTCCCAGACCTTTGAAACTTGTCAGTGCAAAGAGGAAAATTAAGGACTTTCTCAAAAGTATTAGTGTGCATATCTGTGAGTGTGAGACAGGACACAAGCCTGGAAAAGCAGGATTTAGTCTCAGGGCAAAGTAGTGAGTGAGTTCCAGCAGCAGTCCTGGACCTGATTGCTCTTCTGCTTGCTGCTCTGAGAGTGTATCTTAAAGCACACATAAGCTGCATTCAAACAGCAATTCAAAATACCCTTGTAAGTTATGTTAATCTGTTGCCTGTAAGTAAGAAAATATAGAAGTTAAAACATTAGAGACTCTGAAATAATGATAACGGAGGATTTTATTATATCTGTTTTTGATTTATGCTACTGTGAATCTGTGTAGTGCAACACATCAGATCATGTGCTTTTCTAAGACTGAGAAATGTTTAACCTACATTGTAAAACTAAAACTTTGAATTTTCTTAAAAGTCTCTTGGGTAGTTGAGAAGAATGTTGTTAGTCAGGGCATGGTATTGTGTGTGATGTCTTATCAGGGTTTCACCTGTTCTAAAACCACTTCTTTTGTCAACTTTAGTGAATTTTCTTTGAAAGGAAACGGTGTTATAGTTGTGTTAGGTGCCACAATTATCCATAGATGATGGGTATGATAATTTCATCCAGCTATTTAAGTAGCTCTTAATCGATGGCTCATTGCTACTGTATAAATAATACAACTTATTAAATGGATTGGTGCATGCAAAGTAATTAAATAAACTAAAATAACTGCACAAAGTAGTTAATGAACACCAAGATGTGTAATTGGTTTATGATTGAAAACAAGAGGAGCATGTAGAATCAAAATTGTCTTTCATGCAAAGCTGGCAAGGAGCCAGAAATCTTGCTATTTTACTTGTGTGCAAAATAATTACTATTTTGAATGTCTGAGTCATAACAGGGTAAAAAACAGTCAGGACTAGTCAGGAGTGTAATTTTTTCTTTTATAGAGATCATTAATGGTGACTTATTGCATGAGTTGAGTTGTGTTGAGGCTGTTGCATGATCTAGCTAAGGCTCTGCCATTGTTGTCAGTCTGATGTTGGAGCTGACCAAGTTCTGAAATTTCAGATCCTAATCATTAGTCTCATAATATCAATGTAAGTCGAGGTTAGCTGAAAAATCTGGAATATTTTGAGAACAGTTATCCTATATCAAGAATTTTATTTCTGCCACCTTCTATATTTGGATTCTGTTGTTGACGATAAAATTTGTGTATCTCAGACTGTAGTTTACTGTTCTTTGTTGAATGGATCAGTACATAGATGTCAAACTGGTAAGTTTACCAACACCATCTATTTAGTTGTATCAGCATGAAGGTGCATTGCAAATTTTAGGGTATTGGCTGAAATCACTAATGCAAATAGACTTACAATGTCAGCCTTTGGCATCTGTGGTGGAGGCAAACATGCATTTCTGCTGGCTTTATTGTACCAATGCCTGAATAACTTCGAAAACTTCTAGAGTGCTCTTTTGAAGAGTTTATCGATGGATTGCAGTGTTACCATTCATGGAATGATGACATAGAATGATTCACAGAATCCCCTATTATGTTAGAAATCAAACTATCATTAGTAGTGCTAATTTGTCATAAACTTGATTGTGTGCTTTAGTTTGCATTGTTAATTATGGCTTGTTAGGATGCAGCTTGTTGCAATGTAATTACTTTGTTGAAATACATTTTTTCATACTGCACTGAATATATAATCCTTTAAGATGTAGTATGTGTGCTTTGAGTGAGAACTAACATGGCCCAGAGCATGTAGCATAGATAAACATACAGTGCTCTTTAAGAAACTGGAAGTGCTTTCCCGAAGTTTGAGCACGAATAAAGTGTATGGCATGGGAGTTCTCTTACAGATTTTTGGTGCTTTAATGTAGCGTTTTTGTGCTTTGAATATTTGTTCTTATAAGAAATACTCTTCCAGTTCTGTGGGTGGTGATGGTTTGCTTTTTCTGGGAGGGTGGGGGTGAGGGGAGTGGTCAAGGTTGATTAGATTGAAGTTTTCAAAGTTATTTGAGATACATTTGTGCTATAATGTGATCTTGAAATGGCAGGAGAAAGTTTCATTAAAAGCAGATTTTTCCATCCAAAACATAGCGTAAAACTTTTATGCAAAACAAAATATAGCAAGTGTTGCTTTTCTTACAAGTGCAAAACAGAGTAGTCTGCTCATAGGAAAATAGTATTTGCATAGCATATACCACATGTATATTCTAAAGATCTATCTTAAAAGTTTCATCACATTACGAAAATACCTCGTTTCTGTCCTAACACTGATTTCCTGTTTACTTCAAAGCATGTCGTCTGTATGTTCAACCTTTGTGATGTTGCTTTAAGCTGTTGTTTCTTTTAATTCTGTTCTGTCCTTTCCTCAAAGCTGTGTAAGTCTGGGTTAAACAAAAACAGACAGGTACAGCCACTTTGTGTGAATGATCGCTCACTTGTTTCAGTCATTTCAGAAGCTATCACACTGGCGCTTCACGCTGGGCTGTCTGTAAACTAATGCTCATTACTAGCCTTGAGGTTTGTTTTGACAAGCTGCTTTTAGCTTTTGCATGGCAAATACTTTTCAGACTAATGTTCTCTAAGCATCTTTAACAAAACCACTAAGGCTGAAAAATGTGTCAGTTTAAGTACAGTTTTAATTCACTTACATGATGACAATATCCCTAAAGCTATTACATTACTTATTCTTCAGAGAGTGCTTTTTATAAAGAATGATTTGGATTAATGTGCATCTCTTTCAAACAGTTCACACTTTAACAAAAATAGTCTAAATATTTTAGCACTTTACCGTATTTTTTTTGTACACAGAAAGCAAAGTTTCTAAACTGAGTCTTAATGCATGCAGAAAGAATGGCTGCTTCTTGATTGTTAAAAAATATTTTGATCTGGAGGAGAACTGTTAAATTAGAAGTGTTTAAAACTTCTTTGTTTATTTCTGGATAGATGATAGATAATGTATGTAATAGATTCTGAGAACAAAGGCAATTGCTTACACACATTGCTTAGGGATCATTTATTTTAGTAGTACCACAATGTAATTTTGCCTATAACGGTTTCTTTTATTTTAATTGATAAATTTTCTTTCAAAAAATAAGATTTCAATTAACTTAATATCTTGCCTTTATTGATATATTATCTAACTCAAGCCCACAGTAAATAATATGTTTATGGAGAAATAGTAGACAAAACTGGTATTCCAAAGAAAAACTCAAAGTGATTTTTTAAAGAGCAAAAATAAACATGTTCATAAAAAAGCATATGATAAATAGTTTATGGGTGGAGCTTCATCCTGTCATCTTCATGAGTTCAATGGTTGGCTTATATTCTTAACATGATGTAGGTGTTAGATGTGCTAAAAATCAGACTAAATTAAGACCTAAAATTTGCCCTTTAGTTGCCTATATGATAACTAATTGGGTATTGTAGGCACCTAATCAGGGAGACATTGCAGACACTGAAAAGTAACTCTCTTGTCCTCAGAAGGAATACCAAGCCCTAGGTTAAGTGCCTTGACTGGAGTGGAATTACAATGTTTAATTTTTATGCAATGATTTAGGTAGACTGCCTTCCCAGAAAGTGGGGTATATCTTTTGTTTGTTTGGTGTCCAGTTCACATGACATTAAAAAAAAATTATAAATGGTCAAAGGAACAAATATTAGTGCCCCAGATGTTTCCTGGCAAGTGTGTGAACTGCTAGGCTTAAATTCCCCACAACCTCCTGAATGAAGTTGATAGTTTGCCAGTTTTAAGTCCATTTCAAGCCCATCTGGGAGAGAACTTTGGGGGAATCACATGTAGTAGCATCTAAGCTTTGAGACTCAGAGTAGCTTAGGTGGGGAGTGTGCCTACCTCTCCAGCTCAGGATATCTTTGATAACAATAAGTTAGAAATAGCTCTGAGCTTAAATGGTAATATTAATGAAATAATTATATAAATAT
>NW_008680128.1:50744-52037 GCF_000695815.1 Acanthisitta chloris | reverse complement strand
TCCACAGTTGGTAAGCTCTCTTTTTTACATTATTTAGACATCTTAGTTAAGATCTTTGCACCTTTGAACCCCCTTCTGGAGACAGAAGATCTCTCTGGGGGACAGTTGAGAACATCCAGCTTTTACAGCAACCTAAGTGTCCACATTTTCTTTGGAAATAGATCCATTTTCCATTTGGACGAAGTTAAATTTAATGAGAATGGTATCTTTAAAATGTATCTAGTATCCTCTCTCCAATATGCCCTTCTTGCATCCCTGAGTGTTGAGAACTCTATAATTTCATGGTCGCTGTGCCCCAAATGACCTCCAAGCACCACATCTCCCACCAGCCCTTCTCTGTTTGTGAACAGCAGGTCTAGCAGGGCCCCACCCCTGGTAGGCTCCTCTCAGTGCTCACTTGTAAACCTGTAACATATGATGTAGCATTTAATTGCTTAAGAATTAATTTTTTGTTTTCTTCTTGACGGGCTGACACATAGCTATGAAATGCACAATTTCAGCTAGAGCAAGAATACTAAACCAGTGGATCACTGTGTGCTCAGGTGCATTTTGCAGTGAGGTACACTGACTGGAACTTCTTTCCAAAACAATTTTAAACAAATGAAGGAAACAAAGGGTTTCAATTCTTAGTCCTAAAGCACTTCCCTGAGAAAACAAAAAAAATGTTGGAATCCTTTATTTTGATGATATAACCATCATTACAGTCACTTTTATTCACACGCAGGAGTTTGCATCTATCAGATAAGGGCTTTGTTTACATATAACAGGTACCACGGATTTAATTGTGAGTACTGTTCTGGCTGTCCAAACTCTACTGAGGACCATAGTGAAAGTGAAATAACAAAATGCTTCATGCAAAATACATTGTGTGCAGAACTGTGCAGGCAAAGAGCTGAATGGAATGCAGACCCAGTGTATGGCACAGAGCTTTGGTTTCACACAGTGTTAGAAAAAAGCAGCACTGTTACATGTAATTATATTGCCTCTTTCTTAACTTGTTGGTTTGTTTTGGAGAAGTTGTGCCTTAAGTGCTAGTACTACTTAAAATGGACAATTTGGATGTAAATAATCATTTGAATCTGTTATTTAATGAAGCTTTGTAAGATTCTTTTGTTTTGCTGTTGATGAATTTTCTTGTGGTTTGGCTGTAAGGAATTTAGCACTAGAATATGTTATTTGTACTTCACCCCCTACAGCCCCTCAGTGTTTGTATTCATAATCTTCCAACCTTCATTTTCACTTTTGTTGACAATATAATGTTTTTAAATATTTTGACAAGTTTTCAGCAAGTAT
>NW_008680128.1:50010-50711 GCF_000695815.1 Acanthisitta chloris | reverse complement strand
TGCTGAAGTCAGTGGTGGCTCTTAATTTTCCAGGTTTGTTCAAATTTCCTGCTTTGTTATTTGGGTTTTTAAGGAAATATGTCATCTTTCTCCACTTCCTTTCAGTGAGAAATGAAGGGGCTACAAATATCTCAGTGCTACTGTGATAAACACTTGAGAAATGCTTATAGAAAAGGGTTTACTCTCCCATTCCTTCTCTTTCCCATTCAGCAGTCTGGCACTGAAAAACGAACTGCTCCAAGTGGTGGGAGTACTTTGGCAAATGCTCCCTGTTTGTTTCAGCTCCTTAGGCAAGGAATTGATGTCTGCTGGCAAGAAAGAAGAGGTTCAAAGTAGGGAGCTGGCATGGTTCAGGGACCAACCTGCTGCAAGCAGCAACCAGGCAAAGCCTTGAGGAGCTGGAGTGGTCTGTCGCTGACTGCTGTGTGCGTGGGCTTTGGAGATAGCAGCTTTTTCTGAGCATGTTGCTGCCAACGGGAAGGTCATTATTTTACTTTTTAAAATGGATTAAAATGAGATTTGGGGGTTTTGTGTTCAATGCTGTGAGTTTCTCCTAGGTTCACTTACTGCTTTCTCTTGAGTGTTTGCTCCCCTGAGTGGGAGAAGGGCTGCTGGGGATGTGTATATTAGAAGTCACATATCTTAATGCGAGTTGAATTGTTCTTTAAAGTTTATCAGGTAACGAAACAATCAGTGCCACC
>NW_008680128.1:45249-49987 GCF_000695815.1 Acanthisitta chloris | reverse complement strand
CAGGAGCTCTGGCCTTGCTCCTTAGCAGAAGCAGGGTTCAGTGTGCTATTGCCGTTCCTGAAATGTCTCTCTGCTCATTCAAGTCAGCCCCAGGTCTACTGTGAGTCTCTGAGGCACAGCTGTGGAATGAGAGTCTATGTCCATCTCATGCTTTTTAGTAAAGTGGCTTAGATTGCTCTCCTGGTTCCTGTGACCTGATCACAGTGAACAGGAGCATGCTTACCTGTGGCAACAGGCATAAAGTCTTGAGGAAAAGGACTTTATTTTAGGAAGAGCATTGCCAGCAAGTCAGGGAGGTGATCCTGCCCCTCTACTCAGCCCTGGTGAGCACAGCTGGAGTGCTGTGTACAGTTCTGGGATCCTGAGGACAAGAAGGACATGGAGTCCTGGAGCAGGTCCAGAGGAAGCTACAGAGATGACGAAGGGACTGGAGCACCTCAGTTAGGAGGAAAGGCTGAGAGAGTTGGGACTGACAACTGAGAGAGACCCCATCATTGTACCTGAAGGGAGAGTGCCTCTGCTCCATGGTGCAAATCAATGAAACAAGAGGCAACAGGCAGAAACTTACGCACAGGAAATTCCACCTGAGCTGGAGTTTCTCCAGCTTTTCTGTGCAGTGACTGAGAACTGGCACAGATTGCCCAGAGAGGCTGTGGATTCTCTCTCGTACTTGTGTCCAGAACCCTCTGGACACAATCCTGAGCCATGTGCTCTAGGATGGCCCTGCTCAAGTAGGGGGGTGGGACCAGATGATCCACTGTGGTTCCTTCCAGTCTGGCCCATAAAAATGGGATCCGTTATTACTGGCTATTCCCTCATGTTTTCCCTGGCAGATGATGGAAAGGGCAAGGGGGAAAGTGGTGTCTTCCATGAGCACAAACAGAAGTTGCAAGAGTCTCCAGAAAGAGCAGGGAGTGTGTGTGTGCGTCCACACACAGGGGCCAGCACTGCAGCAACACGAGGCACAAATGTCCCTTCCCTGGGTGAGGAGTACAGAGCCTGTCTGCTGTTCTAGCTTGTCTTCCTGCATCCACAAAATTCCTGCCCATTAACAGTTCCTTCACAGCTATGTTGTAAGGAATTATTTAATTAGATTAGTCAGGCTAGGTTAATAGTAGTCTTCAAGCCAATCTACTTTAATATAACATCCCCAACACAGCCTAATCATTATCTCCCCATCTCCCCCCTTAAAAACCAAGGCAGTGATGAATAAAACATTGAGCAAACCTTTTTGTTGAATTCTTTCTGATGAGGAGCCAGGTTTATTGTGTGGAGCTTAAGGAGAAGGTGTTCCTAGCAGCACGTTAGCTGACTTCTGTGCTTTACAGGAAGGATTTCAGTTTCATAGGTGTCAATCTAGCCTCTTTAGTCATCCCTGCATTTGCTTGAAGATGACAGCATTATCGTCTTCCCTATTTGGTGTTGATACGTGCATTCATAAGGACATGTCAGTCACATATAAACATACTCTGATGATTTCTTAGTATAGGGCTCCCTATGAACCATTGAGTCTCCTACTTCCAGTACTCCCAGTAAGAGATACAGCTGGAGGAGAGCAAGGTCCAGTCAAGGTGTGTTGCTGTAGTTCTTGCCTCAGGTAGAGGTTCTCCTAAAAGAAAGCAGCCAGGCAGTATCCATTGAAATTGTCATCAGTCCTATAGGCAGAGTGAGGGTGTACAGATGAGTTTAGGCAGTTTCTTAGCCAGTTCTGGTAATGTACAAGCATGTTTGTCAGAAAGCTCTGCCCTAACACTGTAACAACCTGAGCACCACTGAGCTGCTGGAACGAATGCCAGGGGAAGGAACAGGTTGCCCCAGGATGCCCCAACCCTGGCAGTGTTCACTCCAGGTTGGATGAAGCCTTCAGCAACCTGCTCTGGTGGGAGGTGTCCCTGCCCAGGGCAGGGGTTTGGGACTAGATGATCCGTAAGGTCCATTCCAATCCCTAAAATTCTAGGATTCTTTGAAGGGTCCTGAGGAAAAAATAATTTTTAAAAGGTAAATTTTCAAGGTAAAATCTTTCTCTGTGTTGTTTGGAGGAAGTAGAAGCAGCGTGGGAGCACAGGGTGCCTCCAGCTCTACCAGTGCAACAACCAAGTGTTTTTAGCTACTCAGACTACTTTGACTGTTAGTATAAGAGTAAGTGAGCAGGCTGCACAAATAAACATTGAGATGGTGTATGGAGAATTTTGTCTTTGAGTGAGTTACTGCTAATGTATTTGTTTGGAAACCACTGCCCCTTGGCTTGAGGCTGCTGGCTTAGACCCTATGACACTGGGGCACAGGTACAGCAGTGTGGCACTGGATCACAGGTGCCAGAGGGCACCAGGCAGTCCCTTTGGACAGAAGCAGGAAAGGGGGGGAGGTGTCACCCCGTTTTTTTCTAATCATCTTGGCCTCTCCTTGCAGGATGTCTCCAGAGCCCCTCTGCCAGCAATACACCTCTGTGTGTTGCTGCCTATTAGAGAGACACTTGGGAACTCTGTGGTTCCATCATGGCACGTTCCTGGCTCTTCCTGGAACACCCTACCTGCACCTGTGTTAGGCTATGTCTCATCATTTCCCTGTCATTGTGACAAAACTCCTTGATGTAGGAGCTCTGCTTGGAGAAACCCTGGAGATCATGTTTGGTTGGCATGTGTGGTATGTGCACTCAAATGAATTCCTCTTCTTTTAAATATTTTTCCTGGTAAGGCAACTAGAGTTTTTAGTCATGTCTTTAGCTTGATGGTTCTGTGCTAGTCTGTATGGTATTGGTGATTTCATTAAAACCCTTCCTTTTCTCCTCTTTCTTTCTTGTCTCAGTTTCAAGGTCAGGGCTGGCCGCAAACTCCAGCCTGTCTTCTCCACAGCACAGCTCCTCTACTTGCCTCTGGTAGGAGATGCATCAGCTTTTAAGCTGGAAAAAAAGTCATTTAGGAAGTGATGGTTATCAGACTTGAGGTCTTCGGGTGACATTAAATCTTCCATTTGTTATTTGGTTTATTGGCAAAATTAGTTTGAATGAATCTGGGTTACTCTTCAGCTGTTAACTTCAGTGAGGCAACTTGTCTGTGTAAGTTTGGGGACACAGTTTCCCAGGCCCTTCTCTGCAAGCTTGCAATATTAAAATAAGAATGGGAAACTCATTTTCTCCTTGCTTTCTATTTATCATCATTGCATTGAGCTATGAATGTACCATTTTCTATATTTTCCCTCTTACTACTTGTCCTTTCTATCTCCAGAGCTGTTTTTATCCCAGGCAGTTTCCCACTGCAGGTGGACTGCTCCAGAGCTTCTGGTATTAATAAACTATTTCCTGCAGCTTAGAACATCTTCACCTTTCAGCACGGCACGGTGTTCTTCTGCCTGTGTTGCCTCTGCTCCAGCACCTGGGTCTGCTCTGCCCTAATTACTACACAGATTGCAAGCTGCAGTTGCTATTTTCCATGGAGCAGACGTTGTGTGCATGTTTATCATTCACCCAGTCATTCATTTTTTGCCCAGTTCTCTCTTCTTACTTGTCACATTATGCTTTCAAGTGCTGTTTCCATTCTGCTCAGTCCAAAGGTGTATCTCGTGCCTTACTTTTGCACTTGGCATAAAGAAGCTTATTTTCAAGCTGTTGTGCTTATGGATATGTCAGTATTTCTGTTGTGACCTCTTGCTCATTTTTTTATTCCATTTTTCATGAGGGAGTGACTTCTTAGAGAGCAAATAATGAGGCAGTGTGAAACTGTAGTCCCAAACATTCACCCCTTGTGTTACAACTCTGTCACTTCTAGGAGGCTGGTGAAGGGACTTGAGCACAAGTCCTGTGAGGAGAGGCTGAGTGAGCTGGGGTTGTTTAGCCTTCCAGTGCACACCGTGAACAAAACCTTGGGCATCTTAATGTGGCACAGTTTTATTTCTAAGTATAGACTGCACCAATCCAGATCTTCCGGTGGGTGCAGAAGCTGCATGGTACCTTTATGTGTATCTGCATTCAGAACACTTTAATGACAGATTTGATATCAAATGAGGGAGAGGCCAGTTTAATACTGCTGGTTGTCTTTTCCTGGCAAGCCTCGAGTCAGTGGCTGCCTCATATACACCAAATATCTCTTTGTCATCTCAAGGAAAGGCCCTGAGTTCTGAGTTATTTCTATTTCCATCAAGGCTGAATTTTGACCTAAGAAGAGGAGAAAAAGAGAAGCTAAAAACTTTAAAACACATTGAGAGAAAATGTAGTGCACAATCAAATGAAGGAATTGGCTATTTCTCTGTGAACATAAGAATAGATCAGAGGGAATAAGTTTGATGGGATTAAAGGAGAAAAGGCTTTAAAGCAGAGATTATGATGAGCCTGGCAGGAAGAACAGTTCTCTGAATGCTGCTTTTGGCAGAGAGTCCATGTGAGAAAAGGCAGCGTGTGGCCTTGACATTGAGCTCAGTGATTCATCCCTGAACTGCAGTGATTTCAAAAGGAATTTCCCAACGTGGAAGATGTTTGAGCCAAGTAGCTGTTAATTTGCTTTCCAAAGCCCCTGATTAATGTCTGGATGGCAATGGAGGTTCAGCTGGCAATGCCTAGAACACACAGGCAAAGGGTCCTACCAGGATCCATCTTTCCCCTTAACCCAGGAAAGGTCAGGAATCACTCCATCTGCATTTCTGGAGATCAGAGGACAAAGATGACACTGACTGATGTTTATTCCTCCCTCAAGAAATGTGCCTGTGCTGGTTTGAGAGCAAACCAGTGAGAGACTCCAAGTCAGAA
>NW_008680128.1:40070-45001 GCF_000695815.1 Acanthisitta chloris | reverse complement strand
ACCCCAGCTTATATCCCTGTGGGAATGCTTGGCTCCCCCCCTGGGGTGAAGCATCTCACAATGGGAGATGTAATTCTATGGGTCATGTGGGTCCCTGACAGCCCATTAAACAGAGACAGCCCCTGAGGGAGCCATCAGGGACCAGGAGATAAGGAGCACTGCCCCACCTGCTTTAACAGCTTGTGGAGATGACAATAGAATACCACCCCCTACGTTGTAACCTAGGACAGTGCCTCCCCTAGGGAAGGATAGCTCTTCATCTGTAGGATACATGGACAGAGGCAGAAACTTTTAAGAACAGGAAATACTAACTTGAACTGCAAACACTCTTCTGTACTATCAGGGAGCCTATGTGTAGGCAATCTCTGAGGCTTGTCATCATGGATCTTCTTACAGACAAGGATACATGAGAAAGAGCTTTCAGAGATGCTTTGTCCTGCAACTTCAACCACTTCTAACTGCAGATGGTTAGTGAGGAAGACCTCAAGAGTGATCCACTAAGGAGGAAGGATGGAGGCAAAGGGAAATGGTCAGGGGGAAATACCATTTAATAAAAGGATGCTCCATTGATAATTTCCACCCTGAAGTTAAATGGGCACAAGCTAGACAATACTGTGCCTCATCTGGGATAGTAATTAGAGGAAATCTTCAGGATGCAACAGCTTCCTCACATGTGAGTGAGTCAGCTGGACTTTCAGGGCCTGGCCTCCAGGACTTCTACAGTCACTAGGCATCGCTGCCACAACAAATAGTGAGGCACTACAGAATGGACAGTAGCACAGAAGTTATTTGCATAGTTTTCTGTGGGGAAGGTTCTGCTTTCACCATGGGAAAAATGAAGGCCAGACTGGGTGTAAAGAAGGTGGCCAGAGGGACTCTCTGAGCTGTCAGGGAACAACAACTTCACCGTGTTCTCTGGCCCAGGAAATATTCCATTCCCAGCTGTGCAAGGTAATTCCTAGCTGGGGACATCCTTTTACACGTAACCCCACTGGAGGTGAGGCAGGCCAGAAATCCCTGCATGGAGTATTGGATTCTTGGCCTGTGCCAATAGCATCCCTAGGAACTCATTCTAGGCCAACATGTGCTAAGAGCTTACAGTGACCACCTTTAAATAAAACAAAAGCAGAATTGTCTAGATGAAATGTGATGGCTCAAATGCAATTTACTGATAAACAAGATCTGAAGTTTTAAATAAATAATTGCTCTGTATGAAATGTATTCATCTATGAGACAAGAGGTGGGAGATGCTTTTGTCTTTCATGGCATATGCTTTACTTTGCAAACAGAATTCTGAGAATCTGTTAAGCAGTCAGGAGCTGCCCTTAGTAACAAAATAGTGAAAATCATCATAATTTACCCAAAAGGAAGGGAAAAAAAATTTTCTAAAGCAATAGCTTGTAATTTGACAGCATGAGTCACTTGTGTTATTACGAGTGAGTCACAAATAGAAGAGGCACTAAAAGAGTTATTTTTCAAAATATATTAAGATAACAAAGAAACTACCTCTCACAAAACGTCACTAATAATGCAGCAACCCATTGGGCAGCAAGGCAAAGCTTATTTGAAATATTAACTCGTTAAAAGTGCTATTTTTATTATAATCTTCTACCTTTTTTAAATCTAAAGGAAAAGGCTGTTCTCAATTAGTTTTTTCTGTAAAAGCCAATTAGCCTGCCTTTAATGGGAGCTGGATCAAGCCTCTAATTAGGAAAATACTAAGAAGCCTGGAGTTCAGTGTTACAATCCTGCTTCCACCAGCAGAGAGCCACTCCTGAACTCTTCTGCCACAGAGTGCTTAGACAAGTCACCACAGCACAAACACAGCCATCAAAGCTCATTTGGCCTCATTGCTGCACAATTGTTCCTACACGTGTTTGATCCTTTCCCTGGTGTGGGATAAAGGCATGGTGGGGAACTGCAGAATAATGGCAGGGATATTCTAGTCTGGTTCTCTAAAGAGAGGAGGTGCTTTCAGCCACACTGTCCCTGTGGCTGTTTGCTGCCACTCTAATTTGGAGCCTGATCTCAACCAATTTAGGGTACCTAAAGGATAACTAAGCTGACATGAGTTTTGCAAAACTTAACCCCTGTGTAAAGCAACCTTTCTAATTCTGTTTTTAGTGTTGTAGTAAGCTCACCCTTTGTTAGCTTGTAAATAACCCAACATGCCCCATTTGGATGAAAACCTTCAGTCAGAGTTTGCAGATTCCATGTGAATCAAACCAAAAGGCAGCAATAAAGCTTCTCTTCACCCAAGCAGAGAAGGTGGAATTTGATTATCAGGTAGTTTGTGAACAGAAAAAGACAGTGGAATAAATCAGCAGTATCCAGTGCAAACCTATCATGCAGCATATAAAGAGAATCAGTTGTGGAAAACTGTGGAGCTAATGAGACCAAGTGCCATGAAGGGTGCAAGTTAAACCAATAATGCTAAAGGCAGTAATTCACATCTTACGGTTGTTCTGCATCACTAAATGGATTTCATTGTTACTCCAAGTGTTTACTCATTAGTAACAATAAAACCTGCAACAATGGCAGGCACAAAACCAGTATCAAGTGGAAAAGAATGAACTTGAACAAGAGCAGTAGGAGGACAAAAAGGAATGAAGCAAATTGAAAGCAATTTTGAGCTACAGGAAAAAAGAGCAATTTTTTCTGGAAGCAAACACGATGTCACAGAGTAAAAAAGCATTTGAATTGGTGTTGCTGCTTAGCAGTGACTAAGGCAGGATAGCATTTAACCTGCAGTGCTGAACTGGAGAGCTCTTAGCTCCATGGACTTTTCCATATTCTCCTCCACAGTTATTAAATGAAAATTTCTTGGGTTTCTATGACTGAAGCAGCAAACCAGTACATCCCCTTGTGCTGCGCTTGGAGAACAGTTATTTGCAGACCTCCTTCCAAGGGCTCTGGCACAGTGGAAGTAGCATGGCTGTGATCAATGAGCTTGTTACACAATCAGAGACCGAGTACTGCATCAGCCAGCGCTGCAGATTGCCAGGCTGAAGCACGTGCCAGCACTCAATTCCGTGCTGTTCTGTATTGCCCCCAGCCCTGCCTGGTGCATTTGCCATTCCTGTGTTTGCACACTCCCTGGCGATGCAGCAGGAAGGAGTGGGCTGGTCTCTGACAGGTCTGTGTGTGCTCTCGTGGTACCAGTACACTTAAAATGCCCTTGGTTCCTTCTGATATTCTCAGTGTCCTTTAAAATTCACACACAGGCTCATCTAACTTACATTGGACTGTAAACATGGCCTTTTTATTTTCTTCTGGAAAACGTTTTGAAATAATTAAGTTGGGTTATATTTTGGTTCTTTATTCAGAGGCAATATTTATTGCCTTTCATAGAAAAATTCTCAAAGACCTTGGGGAAGTGGGTTTTGTTTTGTTATTCTGCACTGTGCAGCAACAGCAGGTTGATCTTAATGTGCAAAATACTGCTATGTGATTAAAGATGTGTTCTGAAGGGCTTTAGATCACAGAATCCCAGAAGGGACCTTAAAGCTCATCTCATCCCACCCCTTGCCATGGGCAGGGACACCTTCCACTAGCCCAGGTTGCTCCAAGCCCTTTCCACCCTGGCCTAGAACACTTTCAAGGATGGGACAGCCACAGCTTCTCTGGGCAACCTGTGCCAGTGCCTCAGCACCCTCACAGGGAAGGATTTCTTTCAAATATCCCTTCTGTCAATTTAAAGCCATTCCCCGTGCCCAAGCCATTCCCCTTATCCTGACATCCGTGGCCTTGTAGATGCAGCTGTTTTGCCTGAACCAGGGGAATTATCTCAGGCAATGTGATTTTTCTATTCTTTGTATTCTGGGGGACAGCAGAAAATGTGGGAACTACTCTAAACACAGGAGTGAGGGTGTGAATCTGATCACAGCGCGGTGCGAGTCAACAGTCTTTGCTGGGACTGACTGGATGAGTCCCCTAAAAAGTACTGTTGCAATTGTAGGTGGGTATGTGTGTAAACCTCCTCACCTTTCAGCCCCAGGAAAGGCTGCAGTCTGTGTGCAGTAC
The DNA here is from genome assembly GCF_000695815.1 of Acanthisitta chloris. Taxonomy (NCBI): domain Eukaryota; kingdom Metazoa; phylum Chordata; class Aves; order Passeriformes; family Acanthisittidae; genus Acanthisitta; species Acanthisitta chloris. Next base: position 40,978 of record NW_008680128.1, on the reverse strand, counting down.
TGGAACTCAGAGTGAGGGACTCAATGTATGTTATTCCCACATAATTATTTTAAATTATGCCACATAACTTTCTCTTCACAACTCTCTTTATCACACAGTAGTCGTCTTCGGATCTGAAGCTCAAGGTCACATCCTGGTGGTCATTTGGGGCTTTGTTCATTTACTAGATTGATATTTTCTTTCAGGCTAAGTTAGGTCTGACCAATAGAAATAAATAGCCTTTGATTTTAGCACAGTAAAGAATTTCTTAGGGAGAGAAAAGAACTCTGCTGTCCCAAGCCTCTGACCCCAACTGGTTCATTCTTACTGCCAGCTGATCCTTTCAGGGAAAAATTGCCAAACAAAGAAATATTTTCAGCAACTGCCCAAACATTTAAGGCTAAACATCCTCCTTGGAATGCCAGGAGTGGATTCCAAATAAGCTGCTGAACTGTAGGATTATTTTGATAGTGTTGTAGAAATACTGGTCTACTGGAGATGTTAAAGGTCAACTAGAGTGTTTTGTGGGTATTTTTGTTGGTGTTGGGGGTTTTTTTTTGGTGCCTGATGACTTAGTTCTGGGCTTGCTGCCTTCTAGAGGATTGCTCTACCATTCTGGGGCTCTCAGAATCTGTTACACAGGTTGTTAGCACTGCTGTAGTTTCCATATTCCTGTCCTACTACAAAATTTTGACTAGTTTGAATTGTCCAACTAGAGTGTTTTGTGGGTATTTTTGTTGGTGTTGGGGGTTTTTTTTTGGTGCCTGATGACTTAGTTCTGGGCTTGCTGCCTTCTAGAGGATTGCTCTACCATTCTGGGGCTCTCAGAATCTGTTACACAGGTTGTTAGCACTGCTGTAGTTTCCATATTCCTGTCCTACTACAAAATTTTGACTAGTTTGAATTGTCTTTGCCTCTCTGAGACTCTA
>NW_008680128.1:28482-40056 GCF_000695815.1 Acanthisitta chloris | reverse complement strand
CGGATTGATGAATTGAGATAATTGAAGAAGTAGATAGTGGTTGTTACCACTCTAAAATCATTTAATTACCTTATTACTGTTTTGGGGGTGAGGAGGGCACAATGTAGTTTAAGCATAAAAGGTGATACAGCAATTTCATTTTACTTCCAGCTTTACTGAATGAGCTCTTAAAGCAGCCAGGTAGAGATCACTCTCTTACCTGATTTAGGATTACAGTCACACATTGCCAAATGCCAGAACTGCAAAGAAGCTGAAGGCAGCACCATGATGGTGCTGAGCTGTAAGGTCACAGAGCCCTCTTAGCACACACTCCAATTAAACTAAATAGTCTGTGTGACCCCCACTGTGCTAAACAACACCTTGGAGATCAAAACTTCCTCCTCATATTCTTTCCTCACTTTCATTTTTGTGAAAAAGTGGCAGTGACAGATACTATGCAAAACCTAGAATTTTTTTCTGCTAGGTTCATCTATTCCCTTTGTATCACACAGCACAAAGATCTGTATGTGAATATAGACTTTTATTTTCCCTTCTCCAAGAAGATACTGGACATATGTGGCCATAAATCTCATACTATTTTATCTTAGCAGTGGTTCCACTGCTGAGTGCAAGAGCCCCAACATCCAAACCACTGGTTTGTTTGTGCAAATGCTGCAGCATTTGGCTTTGCCAAGCTCATGCAGAATTGGTGAGGTTTCTAATGCTGACAATTGAAAATGGTTAGGATTGGTTTCTGTTTACAAAAAGAAATTTTGCAAAATCTGAACTTGCATTTCTCAGTTCTGTTTGCTTATTTGTTGATCTATTTCTAGACAACTTAATGTGCAGAGAAGCTCTCCACAGCAAATTGGTAACATGCCTAGAAGAGTCCATCTGGTATCATTCATGGGAGCACTGGCAAAGGGGCTAACTCTGCCTGTGGGGTAACACACCTCACATTTGCACCTGAAAATCTCAGTAAATGCAGAACTGTGAAAAGCCAAGTTCTTCCCCTGCCTTTTCAATAGACTAGGAGAATGGTGACGAATGTGTACAGGAATCTCCAAGTTCAGAGTCCACAAAGAAAGATCCTGTGTTCTCCTAGTGCTGATTCTGCTAGCCCTTTGCCTCTTGGGCACAGAAAGGTGCACACACAAGGTCAGGTTGCTTTCTGACTCTGTCAGTGGTTTCTTTTTGTACTGTTGCAGTTGTTGTTTTGTTTTTCCTATTAAATTGTATTTCTGACTTGGAGTCTCTCACTGATTTGCTTTCAAACCAGCACAAGATGGAACAATAAATCAAAGTTTGTCAGAAGAGGCTTCCCCCAGCTGTGCTCCATTTGGGTTCCCTATGGAATGTGTATATATTGTTTAAGGCCTAAGACTAGAGAAGACATCACAAAAAGGTTAATTCAGCTTAGTTTTGCATAAGTCTAAGATGCCCAGTGTACCAAAGTGTGTTTAAATGAGGCTTCTGTTCCTTCTTATGTTTTCTGTTCCATGTATCTAGTAAGTTCCATGTCCATTTAAAAAAATACAACTAAAACCCAACAAAACCATAATGGAAGCAAAATTGAAAGGCTACTGAGCTTTCAGTTTAAAAGGTTTGAATTTGGGTTTTCAGAAAGTAGCACTTCTAATAATCTGACATCCTCATATGCCATCAACAGTGTAGAAATGTGTGAAGCTTAGGTAAAAAAGTATATATCACAGACTTGACCTGGAATCTTAAAGTCACACTGTGCTGTTTTCTGCTGGTGAGTTCTTGTTCCCAGTTTCAGTGAGTAACCATATTTTCTATGTGGTTATTTTATAGTCTCTATTTTTAAAGGAACTGTGGTTGTCTGATGCTGAAAAGTCATGCTAAAGTATTGTATAGTTCAAATGTAGGTAACAATTGTGTTGATGTGGGAAGTGGTGTCTAACAACACTCAGTTTAGTGCATCCATGTGGGCTCCAGGGTTAGTGATGGTAGCAATAATAACAGGCATTAAATTACAATAGCCTCTATCTTAAAACGGACAGAAATGTCAGTTCAGGATGAAAATAATTTATTTTTTCAGTAGTCACTAATGTATCTGGTCTGCTTGGAACTGAGTTTTCATTTTTTTAAATCCAGAATTTTTGTAGCTTTAGGTAAATTATCTCCATCTTAAGATTTTTGCTTCCAATATCAACTATCTGGAATTCTTTTCAGCACTTTATTTTCCATATGTTTGCAAGTAACTTTCCTGTGAAAAGCACACAGCACTTTCAGTCCTCCTGAACACAATATGTTTTGCATTCAGGAGGAAGTTCTAATTTAATTTCTTAGGCCTGCTGAGGTAATTAAGCATAGCTAAACCCTGCTAAGAGTGAGAGCCCTGTTGAGCTGGGGAAATGGAAGGCTTGGATGGACATCCACCACCCAGGGCAGGCTGCTGTTTGATGAGTCTCTGGTTGAGGTGTATGATGGACACGTAGGAAGGTACTTTCATAGTTGGAACATTGTGATTAACATAGTTAAGGAAACAACAGTGAAAAACATACATGAACACACTGTAATTTTGCCTCTTGGCACAGCTCCTGCACGTTCCTATTGAAGGTTCTGTTCCCCTGGAATTCTGTGTCAGTCAATCTGCTTTGAAACATAACATTAGACAAGTGAAAGATATATTTCTTGTAGTTCTTACTTGGAATTAAAAGTGTTTCTCACCAATTTGCCTTTCCCCTTGCCACTGCAGACTCAGCCTCTGAAAGAGCTGCTCTCTCTCATGTCACAGTGATGTGCAGTGAGCTTTGCTGCTGGGGTTTAATCTCTTAACATCAAATAATGTATACGTTAGTAATAGTAGTAGTAATTCTAGTAGAAGTTATAGTAATAGAGGTTTGATCCCTTCCTGCAAATCAGTCCTTCTGTTTTAGTGTGAAAGTTGTGCATTGTAAAGCAGAAAACTGCTGCATTTTTTTTCTACTTTTTTTAAGCTGGTTTAATGCTGAAGGACACAGAAATGTTGGAGCAAGTCCAGAAGAGGCCACGAAGTTGCTAAGAGGACTGGAGCATCTCCCTGTGAGGACAGGCTGAGGGAGTTGGGGCTGCTCAGCCTGGAGAAGAGAAGATTGCATGGAGACCTCATTGCACCTTCCAGGATCTGAAGGGCCTACAGGGGAGCCAAAGAGGGACTTTCTGTTTGGAACTGCAGTGACAGGACAAGGGGTAACGGGTTCAAATTGAAGGAGTGGAAATTTAGGCAAGATATTAGGGAGAAGTTTTTCCTGTGAGGGTGGTGAGACACTGGCACAGGTTGCCCAGGGACGTGGTGGCTGCCCCAACCCTGGCAGTGTTCAAGGCCAGACTGGATGAGCCTGAGCAACCTGATCCAGTGAGGAGGTGTCCCTGCCCAGGGCAGGGGGTTGGGACTAGATGATCTGTAAGGTCCATTCCAACCCTTAAATTCTATGATTCTACGATTCTATGAATGCTGAATGTTTCTTGGAACAGTCATTAGTCATAAACATACTTAAAATCAATGCCTAGGCTCATGGCTCATCTAGAATTATAGCTCATATGAGCCATAACTGGGTACCTAATTGATGAGTTTATACAACATAATTTGAAGTACAACATTTTCCTTAATTTCTGAAATTTAATTTACAGCATTGTTAAAACAACAATCCTAGACAGCAAGGTGAATTTCATTTTTGCATCATGGAATCTTATTTCCTGCATCAGGCAAGAGAAGACCCTCCATAACACTGCCAAAAGCTTATTTTGCTTTGTCATAAAATGATCTCAGCCTGTCAGAAGTGTGAGGTGGTTAGTACTATGCAGTGAAGTCTGTGAATATGGTTCTGTTCTGGGCTTAAGGGGAAGAGCATGTGCCAAGAAAGAATTTATTCTCCCGGTTAGTACTATGCAGTGAAGTCTGTGATAATGGTTCTGTTCTGGGCTCAAGGGGAAGAGCATGTGCCAAGAAGGAATTTATTCTCCTTTAATAAGGACAGATGAGATTAAACAAGCTGCTTCCTGTTATTAAAGTAAGTTTGCACCTTGATTTTGAAATCAGTTAAAATGTATGTGTTCTCTTTTACACTATTGCATAATAGAATAGAGTGTACTGAACTGGAAGGGACCCACGAGGAATAGAATAGAGTGTACTGAACTGGAAGGGACCCATGAGGACATGCAGTCCAACTCCTGGCCCTGCACAGGACACCCCAAAAATCACACCATGTGCCTCTTGTACATCTTGGCTATTACATTTCTCTTATCTAATATTTTATTTGGGGGTATTTTTGTTTTTTTCCCACTCTCCTGCCATGATCTAGCTTGGCAAATCACAGCTCCATGTTCTGGGTAGTGAAGGCATAAATCACTCCTTGTTCATAATAGTCTTCCCTTTTAGCCTAACTCTTCCAGCTGCTACTTAGGAGAGATCTGAACTTCTTTGTGTCCTTGACCCAGTGAGTGCCCAATGAACAGGGTTTGGAGAGCTGGGTGGAAAGTATAACTATTTCTCAATGACTTATCAAGTAGTAGGATTGGCATAAGTTGTGTCCTTGACCCAGTGAGTGCCCAACAAACAGGGTTTGGAGAGCTGGGTGCAAAGTACAACTATATCTCAATGACTTATCAAGTAGTAGGTTTGACATAAGATAAACTATTGCTCCTTGAAACACATTAAAAGTAGGGTGGAAATACATCAGGTGTTTGCCAGCTAGTATTCCCCAAGAGGAATCCCAGTTCCAGCAGTGGATCACACAAGTAGGTGTGTGTAGAAGGCACAGGATAGTGAAATTTTCTTCCTAAATAGGGTGCAGGGGCAGGAAAAGGCAGTGTGTTTGTGTGTTTGGAAAACACAGTAAGCCACAGTGTTGAGTTTAACTTTGGAGTATCACATATTTGGGATCTGTGAGTTTTAGATACATCACTTAGGTACAAATTATGTTGAGTTTAACTTTGGAGTATCACATACTTGGAGTCTGTGAGTTTTACTTAGGTACAAATTACGTTCACAGAATCACAGAATATCCTGAGCTGGAAGGGACACACAAAGATCATCCAGTCCAACTGTTGACCTTGCAGAAGACACCCCAACAATCCCACTGTGTGCCTGAGAGCATTGTCCAAACACTCCCTGAACTCTGTCAGGCTTGGGGCCATAACCACTGCCCTTGGGAGCTGTTCCAGTGCCCAAACACCCTCTGGGGGATGAACCTTTTCCTAACATCCAACCTAACCTTCTCCTGGCACAGCTCCAGCTGTTCCCTGGGGTCCTGTCACTGGTCAACAGAAAGAACAGTGTTGTGCCTATTTGTTATTTCAGGAAACCTTTGGAGTGAGCTATTTTCCCTCGGAACTGTGTAGGACTTTTGTATCTGTTACACCTGTGTCTGGCCTCCTGCCTGAAGTCAACATCTTTGTATACATAACTACACATCCTTCTGTGCATTGCTCTAAAGATACCTGTCAGCACCACTCCTCCCTCTGGCTTAGCAGGGGAGCTGAGCTAATGATATATGAGCACCTGGTTCCCAGCCCTGTAAATTCAGGGCTTTCTGGCAAGTAACATTTAATTTGGGTAATAATACTCTTACAGAGCAAGAATGATGGCTTCATATCCTTCAGACTTACTCAAATACCTCTGCAGCCTCCTTCAACAACTCCACCTTGTCCTTCAGCCCCCAGTGCATGAGTTTGCCACAGGAAGTTTTCCATGTGCTTCGGCTGTTTTCTTTCTGCTGATTCACCCGCGAGGTGTGAGTGCAGCTGCTTTGATAGAGTTGGACTGTGTACTGGGATGTACACATATTTTCATGAAATCTGTCAAATGTCATTTGAAAAGCCATTGAATGTGCTCTACAACAAAGCAGGCAGAATTACAGAGCAGAATGCCTTCTGAGAGCACTATTGTAAATGTGTCAGAGCTCATTCTGCCTCTTGCATGTGGGCTTATCTTCAAATAGCATCCTGCTGTTATGATTAGTGATTGCTATCGTGAATAACATCTCTTTGGTTTCAGCAAGAAAATAAACCAGTTTATATATAGAACCCACTGCTGAATAGAACCTTAAATATTTATTTTCCCACTCTTCTTGCCAAATAATCTCAAGGTGAAGCCTTTCTTCTAATGAAACAATGCCAGCAGCAAAAGACAGCTCTCGGGGCAGTCATGGCTTTAGCAATGGAAGTCAGCAGCAGAGAGCAGAAAGCTATTAATGTGACTTGTCTAAGTAAAACATCATTGGAATTCTGGGAGCTTGGAATTATGCAATTGTGTCTTACTGTGAGGAGCTTTGTGGTGATCCCAGTGGCCATCAGCATCAGCCACTCTTCAGGCTCACTGGAAACCCCACAGGAAGCAGCTTGGCTCCACTATTTACAGATGTGTCACCTGCTGTGTTCTCTCAGAATTCCAGTCTCGCCTGCTTTAAAATTAGTAGTCTCGACTCTGAGATTTTGAATTGGTGGGGCACTCACAAAAGGGTTTCTTTGTGGAATTTGATAAACAATCATATGATATAAACCATTTTATGTTGCAGGGGGTTGGACTAGATGATCTTTAAATATCCCTTCCAACCCAAACTATTCTCTGGTTCTATGATTCTATAAAACATGAATGTCTAGTTGTACAATTCACACTGTTCCAAACTAAATTCAGCAAGAGAAAGCGAAGCCTTTTGTCTCTTAGGCTCACCATAGGAAGACTTTTAGACTTCTGGAGGACTAGAATACTTCCAGTTAACAACTAACAAGCCAAACTTTAGCAATAGTTGGAATTCATCTTTGACGAGAGAGGGAAGAAAGATTCTCTTAAAGAGAGGTCTCAAAGAATTGTAGTTTAGGTAAAAGCATAGAAAAAGGCAAAAACTTTGAAAGTGAAATAAATTCATGGCTTCTCAGAGCCTCCAAAGTACAGCAGTGAAGGGGTTGAGCAATGCATGAAAATGAGATCTAGAGAAACAGAAGACAACTATTACTACATCAGTAGGTTTGCATAGCATAGTGGGACTGGCAAAAGAAACAATGCCTCCCTCTCCCAGTTTTAGGGGAGCCTGGGTGTGTGGGATAAAGCTCTGGGAGCAGACAGCGAGGAGGGAGAGGAAGGTTTCCTCTAAGTAGTCTAACTTTAAAATTGCAGGTTGTCTTAAATCCTGTGTCATCTTCATTCCAGGTTAAAGTGGTGTGTTTGTGTGTGAGCCAATTGCCTTTGCTGCTGGAATCTGACCGTAAAGTTTCTCTGACACTAAGTTTCTTGCACTGCAGAGTTCAGCTGTGCTTCAGGAGTTCTCTTATCATTATAAATGTCTCTGCATAAACAGATAGGGCTGTGCTAAGTCTGCCATTAATTTTTTAGGTTGTTTCATTTCAGATAAATAAAATATTTAAAGTGAATATTTTTTTCCCAGCACCTGCAGCTGCTCAGAAACAGCACATCATGCAGCTGAAGTCAAGCAATAAAAACTGCTAACTTAAAATATTTTCAGTGCCAATGAGCTTTAGAAATGTTGTTGTCTCTGAGAACAGGTAACTTCTAAGTCACTGCTCTTTGAATGCTTCAGATCCGCAGATATATTGATACACTTGTACCTCTTGTGAGTGACTAACTAATCTCCTATTTGTATGAATTTGTTTGGCAGTTTAGCATGTTGCAAAGGCTTCTAATTGAGCAGACCTTTCCCTTGCCTTTCTGTCTGCACTCTCAGATAAGGTCTTAGCATGTGTTGCTCAGTCACTATGACTGTCCAAGACCAGGTTGGATGAGGCTTGGAGCAACCTGGGCTAGTGGGAGGTGTCCCTGCCCATGGCAAGTGAGCTTTAAGGTCCTTCCAACCCACACCAGTCTGGGATTCTATGATTCTACTTGCTATTCAAAACCTTTAGCAGCAATTTCCTAATGTTTTGGGATGTTGGTTTCCTTTGCATTTTGGAATTCAAGTGTTGCATTGCCAAACTGCAAAGCCCACGTAGAAACCTGGACTTGCTTTGTCAGTGATGGATTTATGGAAGTGCCATCTCGAGAGTAGCTGACAAACCTGTGACTCCAAGAGGAGGAGTGTGCCCTCCCCCAGAGCCTGCACCCTCTAATTTTGTGACTCTACAACTGCTTATATACGAATTCTCCTGAATAACAATTTTAGTCCTTTTTTTTTTGACAGCATGTCTTGATGAGTATGACTGAACAAACCTGTGGGTACATGTGGTGACTAAGTGCCATTCCATGGATTTACATGTGCAAAAAGACAAGGTTGCTGCTGGCATTGCAGTGCCTTGATTGCCTGCAGCTGTGGAATTTGCATGTGTCTCAGATCCTGGTCATTGGTAAAAATGCAGAAACATTTATTCCAAGTTCATAAGTAGCTCCTAATTTTCTATTTAATGGAAATCTGAACCTGAAACCATGAGAACTCAATGAACAAGTGTCCAGAGAGAGCTAAGAACAGGTGTTGTTTGCTCATAATATCCTTTTGCTTGACTTACCAAGTTTGTAAAACAGTTTATGTTGTTTATTATGCCTTTGATTTGGTTTGCAGAAACGTATTCCAGAGAAGAACTAGATTAACTCATGATCCCTCATGAACTGGTTCTTTCTTCCTCCTTTTTCATTATGTTTTACTTTACAGACCATCATCTCACAACTATTTGATACTATTATTTACCCTCCCCATAATGTAAACATTAACATTTTGATATCCTGTAAATGACATTGTATGAAATGTTAAAAGCTATAAAACTTGTCAACCAAGGATTATTTGTTTGAGGTTTTGTGTGGAGCAGAAAGTAGAAGAAAGGAGGGAAGGGGAGATTGTTCCTGGAGGCCAGAGCACTATTTCAGTGCTTGATATGGAACTGTAAAGTGTTTTGAACTCCATTGTTGAGAATTCACGGGTGATATAAATCAGAATTATTTTCCTTATCTCATCATTGGGAAGGTTGAAGCACACAGAGAGATGATTTGTCCAAGACCCCTGTCAGAGCAGTGGCAGAGCTGAAAATAGAACCTGTGTTTGAGCAGAGTTCATTGCTTGGTCTGACACGATCACACAGAGGAGAAAGAGTGCAAATGGAAAATGCTAACAGAGTTAGGAGTCACACAGTGATATAGTTTCTGATACACAGCTCTTATCAACTCCCTGAGGTACACTGCTAGCTTTCCATGGAAAATCATTTCCCTATAATGTTAAAAGGCTAAAGCTATTGAGGAAACTTGCTGCAAGTCACTGGTCAATAAACCAGTTTTAAACTTCAAATAATAGGCCTGTTTCTGCTTTCTAGCACATTTGAGTACACTTGCAGGAGTCAGGAAAAATTCCCTATCCCTAATAACTAGCTGTGCTGGGGAGGAGCAATGCAGGGCTCAGGAAGAGGAGAAGCCTGCTGGGTTTTGACAATCTGCCCTGACAAGCACGTCAGCATTTCACTGCTGAGGATCTTGCAGATCAGGCATGATTTGCTGCAGCCTGGCCAGGCACACTGAGCAGGGCAATGCCATGACTCCAGTGCTGGTGTTCCTGAAGCTGAATCTCTGGAATTCAGCATGGAAATTGTTGTTTTATACCAAAGAGCTGTTCATATTTGCATTGCATTTACAAGTGTTTCACTGTTAATACAATCTAGCTCATTCCCCATGTAAATGGGAATCTGATTCCACTGGGAACAGGAGCATTATGTATTTGAAGTGAGAACATCTCTCTTAATCTGATGTTTGACAGCCTTTCACAATGATGTTTAAGCATTGAGCTATCTGAGTATCAAAACTTGTTTATCTGGGATAAACTGGTCTATATGTTTACTCTCTGCTGTCTTCTTCCCTGTTTACTTAGATTTAGAAACCCACAATGTTGTGCCTGATTCATCAAACAACTTCAATATGTATCTAAAATTATGCCTAGTTAATTAGTCCCATTTAAAGTTGTTCTGCTCAAATGCATAAACTTTTCAGCATACTGCTGTTATATACTGGATTTGCAAAGAGAGGGAGATCCATATGGAAATTATTTAACTGCATAAAATTTTGGTCTGTGATTCAAAAGCCTCCTGCTATGTTCAAAGCCCAAACAACAAAGCTTTTTCCCCTAATAATTAGTTGGTGTGTACATATTCCTGAAGGATATTGAGATGTTTAATCCAGCAGAAAATTGCTATCTGGTGGACTACAGGGAAAAAGCACGACAAAATTTTGCTATTATTATTTTAAAAAATGTAGGCAATTATAACTAGACAAGAATAAAGCAATATAGTTAGGTAATGAGAGGAATGGAGCTACTCAAAGCTTAGTGAGTAGCTAGCACTGAAGTCATTATGGGAAACACAATATTTCTCCTGTTGGCAGTAAAATAATTTATTTAAATGGCAGGTTTTGTCACTTTATTCTTGCTGTAAACAGTGGAAAGTGGCACTACTTGGTTCTGAGGTGGTGGGCAGGTTCTTCAGGGGGTCTGCAGCAGTTTCTTGCACTGCAGTGGGAGGTGTCCCTGCCCATGCCAGGAGGTCAGAACACGATGAGCTTTAACCTTCCCACCCACACCAGCCTGGGATTCCATGACTTGAGCAGTGTATGAAGAGCTCTCTGCTAGGACTGTGTCTCCAGTGGTCCTGGCAGGTGCCATCTAGAAGGTAGGGATTCCAGTGTGTGTGTGTGTGTGTGTGTGTGCAGGGCAGCAGGGGGAGGAGACCTTCCAGCTGGAGATTACTGCAGGCCACTGTACGGCCCAGAAAACCACAACGAGCACCACATTACATAACAGCTCTCTGACCTAACATCATTTCGCTGCTGCAGTGATCTAGAAAGGAGGAGGGAGGTGGATTTTGTGTTTTGTCTGTGCATTTTCTTTCCCCATTTGGATGAAAGGACAGCACTAGAGCAGTAAAAAAAACTATAGAAAAATCCCAGAATGGTAACAACATAGATCTCAGCAGCATTGTCTGCAGAATAAAGTGTCTATCTAAAGGGAGAGAAAGAATTAAAAAGGATCCAGTGTCTAGTGGGCTAGTTTTAAGGTTAGGAATAAATCTCATGAGGGTGTAATTGAAGTGTTTTCCCCAATTTGGTTAATTTAAAAAAGCAGATACAGGTAAGCTCTTCACTGCCATTTAGAATGAAGCACTCATGGTGCCTGTCAGCACAGCCTGTTCCACATGCTCAGTGCACAGGCTGATGCTGGAAGTGCCCAGCTCTCCCCTCAGAATGAAGGTGACAGTGGGAAGGAGGAGGAAGGTTTACATGTTTGGCCCTGAATTTACTGCTGAGAAATACAGTGTTTACTCTCAGATAACAATCCCATGTTATCTTTAGTAAAATTATCGTGGAGGTCATTCTGAAAGGAAATGCAGAATTCTTCTTCCCAGAACAGGGCAAACGTGTAGCATTATTCAAGGTTGCTTACTGATGTTCCACCTGAGCTACTTGCCAAAAGGCAAGTTAGAGCTGCTTGATTAGCTGTCCCTCTTGGAGAGAGCAGTGTCACCTCCACGTGCAGCTTTCATGGACGTGATGCTGTGGAGAGGTGGTTCTGTATTGGGCTGTGTGAATTTCTCAGCTTGGATGTCAGCTCTGTGTCCCAATGGTGCCTGTGTGTCTGTGGGACACCTGCATCTCACCCCGTGTGACATAAA
>NW_008680128.1:10739-28456 GCF_000695815.1 Acanthisitta chloris | reverse complement strand
GCTGACAAATCCCCAGTAGTAATTTGGGTGTCTGATTGGGCAGCACATGTGCATTGTGTGGCACAGTGTGACCCATTAGGCTTCTTATCACCTTCACATACAAATCCATGTGGTAGAGAGCAATCTGCAGGCAGCAGAGGACATTGTGCAAACACATGAGCAAACTGAGCTCAAAACATGACTTTTCCTTGCAGACACTGCAAGCAGTTCCAGCCTGGGTTGTTTTGGTTATATTGGTGAGTTTTTATCTCTGTTAACCTTGGAAATAATTCCAGGAGTGGGGAGAGCTGCTGAAAAGGACCCTGACAAAAATGATTTGCTTCCCACATGGATGTTGTAAATACACATGCACAGATAAAGTAACCTTAAATGAAGGGTAAAAGTCTGGCTCATTGTAAGTCAGTGATAAAACCTCCAGGTTGGAATCTTCTAAAATAAGCTTTAGAGCATTGCAAAGAAATGATAATATGAAGAGAAATTGAAAAAAAAATTAAAAAGATTCTGGAGCATTTGATGAAAAGTGTTTCAAAATAAATGCTGTGACCTTGAGACATGAAATAGTTAAACATCCCATTTCCAGGTGTAAGAATATAGGCCATGTCCTCTGTTTTATAAGGCATGGTATGATTGTATATTGAATTTGGTAAATTGGGCAGCTGTAAGATGACATCATGGCAACTAAAGAGTTGAATTCATGCTACTGTAGGTATTGCTACCCAGACTCAGGCACTGCAGAGGCAGCTGATAAGCCTATCCTGTTCCCCCCTATGGAGAGAGGGTAGCTGGGGTCCTTGTTGGAAAGAGGGAAGAACTGGTGTTACCCAGCTTTATTCACAGCCATCATCTGAATAATGGCTGGAGAGAAATTTTCTTCAGGTGGCACAGCCTTTTGGTGATGTACAAGAAGAAATTTCCTGTTGTGTCCCCACATCCAGTTGGGTTAGCAGACAGGACACAAATGACTAGTCTGTAAATACCATTACCTGCAGCAGTGTTGAACTGCAGTTTTACTTTGTGCTTTTTTGCTCTGCTGGCAAATTTACAAGCCCTCTGGAGAGAACTTGCTTTAGCTTTCTGGGAGGTTATTTGCAATAAGGACATTTCCCTGCATGCCACTCAAGCCCACAGTGACAGTCCCCACTGTAAGGAAACATTCATTATTGCTGTGGCATGGCCTGTGCCAGTAAAACCTGGGGCTGTGTCAATCAGCCTGAAATATTACATGGGAAGTATCCCCTGCCTCTTCCTGATCAGTGTTCAGAGCTGCTCTACAAGCATGCAAGGAACAAATCATCTTAATTACAAGGTATTTAGAAAGCTAGTAGGATGGATTGGTATTTGTTGTTCTTTGAACTTTAGAATTATTCAGATAATCAGTGTACTGTGTCTTTTTTAAGGTTAAAGAAAGTTCAGACTCTGCAGATGCATCTGGAGTGCCAATACCCAGCCCACATAGTGCCAGCACCCTCAGTGAGACTCGATGTACTCTACTGAATGCTTTCAGCCTGGTGGAGAGCACTGTAAAAGAACCAGGTAGTGCTTATGGCATGAGGGCTCTATTTATATGATATCTTTTCATTACATATGAGGAAGGATTTGTGTCCTCTTCAGAATGTTAAAGCCAAAGGCCATGTCAGCAGTCCCTGATCTCCAAAGTGCTGCTACATCAAGTTCTTCTTTGAATGGCCTTTTCTCTACTTCAGATTTATTCAGATTAATGTGATGTAATCTTCTGTATTTTTCCTGGTTTATTGGCATTTATCTTCTTTTTCATCAACCAGGAATTTCTGCTAGGGGTTCCAGAACAATAATTTTGGTTAATCTAAGTGAGACTATATCTGGGCCTGACAGTGTCAAGTTAGTGGTTGGACTTAGAGGGCTTTTCCAACCTTATGATTCTATAAAAATTAGGACTATAGAAACCATGAATGATCATTTAGTCCTCATGGCCATGCAAACGAGGCTAAAGTAAAGCTAGACTGCTCTTGATAGAAGCTTTATTTAAAGCCACTCTTAAAACCCACAGAGAAGGGGAGTCTGCAGTGCCCTTGGGTTCCCCATTTGCAGAGCACTCTGAAGGCAGCTCAGCCCATTTGGATGCTGTGCTTACTATCAGCTGAAACCAGAGCCTCTGGTTTGGAGGGTGACTCCCAGGCAGCAGCACATATGATGGATGTCCCAGATTGCCTTGAACCTTGAAATATGCCTTGCTCAGCTTGGGTTGTGTTTGGAGAGGTGAGGAAGAGCAGTGGGTTTCTGATTTTACAGGGGAGGGCTTTGCCTACCATTCAACTTATATTTTGTTTTCTGTGATTTTTTTTCTCATGTAGAACAATCAATATTGTCTTCACTGCAATGTTTGGAACGTTGACTTTCTTGTCCTTCTCTCTTCCAACATAATCCAACCTCTTTCCTTCAGTTAAGAGTCTAAGCAGTGCATGTTTTCTGCAACATTTATCACTCCCTCTCTAATCTGTACTTACTTTCAAAGCATGCAGCCAAACAGATATAGCACTCCAAATGATGCCTTTCCTCCACAAAGTAAACATGGAATAATTGCATCCTATTTCTTGTGTAGAGACCTTCTCTGAACAGTCTGCCATCAGATGTTTTACTCTGAACTGCCAGAAACTCCAGATCTATTTTTCCCTGCAGTATTCTGGAAACACTTACTCATAATTTGGTATTTCCCATTTGCAATATTTTTGTGGAGTTTTATTTTAGTAACATTAAAATATCTATAATGCATGAAAAAAATGTAGTTTTCTCATTAATATCTCAGTAAAGAGCTAGAAAGGAAAGTGATCAGAGTAGTTGACTAGAAACCAAGGTGTTTCTCAGACAGAAAGATCAGATTTATTTTGGGCATCAGTGAGGGAATTCCTCAGCAGTGTGAAACTACCAGTCCATGAGCTCTGTCCTTCTGCTCCTGTCCTAGCACTGTGCCCACACAGCTCAGGCAGAGCCTGAAAAGAGCTGGGTTTTGTTCTGTGTAGGACCCTCATTTGTAGAATCACAGAACCCCAGAATGGTTTGGAAGGACCGGACCTTGAAGCTCATCTCATTCCACCCTCTGCCATGAGGGACACCTTCCACTAGCCCAGGTTGCTCCAAGCCCCATCCAACCTGGCCTGGAACAGTTCCAGGGTTGGGGCAGCTACAGCTTCTCTGGGCAACCTGTGCCAGTGTTTCACCACCCTCATGAGGAAGAATTTCTTCCCAATAGCCCATCTAACCCTGCCCTCTGGCAGTGGGAAGCCATTCCCTCTTGTCCAAAATCCCTTTCCAGTCTATTCTCCGGCAATTCTTTGCTCTACATTTGTTGATTAAATGGCAGCACACTGGAACTAGCACCTGCTTTGATTAGCAAACAGAGCTGTGGTTTTGTTTCAGTGAATTTCTCCTTTCCCTATAAACTGCAGCTCCAAGGACTACAGTGATGGTAAACCTTCCACACATCCCAGTCACTGCAGGATATGTCCCCTGCCACCTCAGGGAAAAGAGTGAAGAAAATAAATGTGTTTACTGCGAGCCAGTCTTGCCAGCAGTGTGTTTGTGTCTGTCTCTGTAGTTTCCCTTTTGTTCTAAGCACTGAAAGCAGTCACAGGTTGGAAACAAAGCTCTGAGTAGAGCTGGAGAGGTGTGCTTTACACTCTCTGCTGTTGGATCAGCAGCTGATTGCTCCAGTGTGACCTGGAAACACGGAATAATTTGCTTCCTTTATAGCACTGTAACTCTGGAGTTACAGCCCTGAGACACAAGTCCTGAACCCAGGAACTCGTCTCTGCTTTGTGTTTGAAAACACCCGAGATAACATTAGGAAAAACAGCTCACAGAGCTCATGGCAGGAGTGGAACTAGATGAACTGTAAGGTCCCTTCCAACCCAAACAATTCTGGGATTCCATGAACCAAATAAAACCTTAATAGCACACAGAAAGGTCTAAAGGCTTCTCTAGAAAAGCTGCAGGGAGGTGGGGGACAGAGGGAAGAACAACTGCAAACCTGGCCCAAACAGTGGGACATCAGTTTTCAATGTCTGTTTTGCAGTATTAATGGACAATATATTTGTAGAATCTGAGTGTAAATATATATATATATATATATAAAACCTATATGTTTGTCATAGATATCAGTAATAATTCTTACTGCATGTACATACAGATTTTTCTTCCTTTAAGTTTCTCTAATAATGCAAGCCATGAAATCATAGCAAATTTAGAAACAAATATTAATCCTAAGGGATAACTCTGGGGATAGAAAAATTATCTAGAAGAGAATTCAGGGCTACAGATACTGTCTCTTTTTTTTTCATATAAAAAATAGCTAAGTGACATTGCTTGGGTACTTAAAGTCACCAGCAGGTTATTGGATGAGTCTTGTTTCCCCAGGCTTAAACAATGTGATTTATAGTATATAATCTTTAAGCTATTTGAGGAGGAAAAGGAAATTTATGGGGGAGTCCAGAAGAAGAGGTGTTTACATACTAAATATGGAGCTGAGAGTCAAATCCCAGTTCTGCTCCTTTTCACCATGAACTGCAGAATAATATGTGGACAACTGGAAAATGGTTAAGATTTTTGCCAGTATTTAGAATAGGAATTAAAATGTCCAGTATAATCTTTAAGCTATTTGAGGAGGAAAAGGAAATTTATGGGGGAGTCCAGAAGAAGAGGTGTTTACATACTAAATATGGAGCTGAGAGTCAAATCCCAGTTCTGCTCCTTTTCACCATGAACTGCAGAATAATATGTGGACAACTGGAAAATGGTTAAGATTTTTGCCAGTATTTAGAATAGGAATTAAAATGTCCAGTTGCATTTCTCTCTCTCTCTCTCTCTCTCTCTCTTTTTCAGAGTCTTCTTAACAGTAAAATACTTACAGAGACTGAGTCCTGATTGCTTCTTTTACTGTCCAGTTATTAATGCTGTTGCCTTCTCAGGATTTCCATTGTGTCTGATTTTTTCCCCTCACTGTGGGTCCCTACTGGTTTTCATTGCCACTGGAGCAAATGTTCACAGTTCTAACTTCCATCCTTCAGAAAACTCCCTTCGCATTACCATTTTATTGCAGTTAACAGCATGTCACTGACATTTCCTTAACAGCAATGTCTTGACTTATCACATAAAACCCCAGTGACTGTGTGAAAATCCTGGATGCCTCCCTCCTTCAGGTACAATAGGCATAAACACTGGTCAGGCACTGAAACACTTCATATCAATTATTAAACTTCCATGGCTCATACCTTTCTGTTTTTAGAGCTCTGGAACCAGGAGCCTGGAATTAGTTTTTATGGCTGAGATTTGGAAAATGGAGCCACACTTTCCTGCTCCCTGTGCCCTCTAGAAGTAGAATACAGCACTTTTCTGAGCTAAGAGTAGGTCACATGTTCTGCTCTGCACCTTGATGCTGATTATATAATTGTATGTGATAATCTATATTTCATGGACATGTAATAATAGTATTTTTCTAATACATAATTCCACATGGGTCAGCACACAACATGAACCTCTTGGCCTAAGTTGGCTGCCGTCCTGTCCAAAGCTACTGGAGTTCTAATTAATTTCTCCCTGAAATCAATGGAAATGTTTTCATTGATTCACACTGAATTCTTTTCAATGAGAGCAGAATCCTGGCCATGCTCATTGGCAGATGTTTACCCAGACATTTCCTGAACGTAGTTTTGTGGGGTCTTATATTTCCTATGTTTTGGTTTTGGGTGTAAATGTTGTGTTCTTTGGTTCTGATTAATTTTTTTGTATGTGTCAGAATTGTGGAAGTTTCTTCCTACCATCACTTTCCTAATGATAAACATTGGAAGGAGATCAAAACAGCTCTGTATCTTTAGAAATGTATGGCTTGCCTTGATAGCAGCCTATCAGAGAATGTCAAGAACATAAAAAATTACAGCATTGCTCTCCTGCACATCAAGCAGCTTACTGGGAAATAAATAGCCAAAAGGAATTTGGATACAATTCCTCAATGCAGCAGAAAGCGTTGGGAGGGAGGGAAATCCATTCCGACTGGGAGAATCCTCCTTAATGAAAATTGCTGATTCACATCCACTGAGCAGACAGCTGCGAAGATTTAAGACAGTAAATCTCCCCAGCTGTTAATCACTCCCCAGCTGGCACTCACTGCCTGTGGATTAGATAGAGCTGGCAAAATGCAGTGGATGCCTGGGCTCACTGCTGGCTTTTCCCAGCAAATCCACCACTGCTGGTGGTTTGGATGAATATTCAGCACACAGTTGATGATACCTTTCAGTCTGTCAGGAGAAATCAGCACAAGCAAAAGGGCTCAGCAGATCAGCAGAGCCTGGTGGTGTCTTAAATTGCTGCAGCAACATCAGTTCAAACTCCTTTCAGGATAGTTTTTTTGTTAGCTAATGTGACTGCATCTCCAGTGTTGGGGTTGCAGTCCAGAGACCTGCAGGTGTTCTCCCTCCATCCCCATTCCAGTGTTGGGGATGACACCCAACACATACAATTTTTCACTTACACTCTTGCTATAAATAGGTAGCAAATGAGTGCTAGATGCCAGAAGGGGTCTTCTGTATTATTTTTTTTTTGCTATTTAATTTATTTTGGGCTTAAAAGTCAACACAAATACTCTATAGAGACTTTTACTTACTACTTTTTTTAAAAACTTGATTCCATAATTCTTAATTTTCTTTAGAAGCAGGAGTAGAGAGATAGGGCAACCCCCCAAGAAGAGGGTGAGTTTGAGTATTGGGTCTCAAATGAGTGTCAGTCATACACTGAAGAAAAGGCAAGAAGGTGTCAAGTAGTATTTCAAAAACAGGCACCAGGATCCATGGTGGTTGCGAACTTTAGATCATTCCAATTCTTTCAGTGAGGCTGTGCCCCTTGCTAGCTGGTCATCTACTTCCTTTCACAGACTGACTTCATGTACAGAGTGAGCTGAGTGTTAATCAACATTACTAATTAACAAACTGTACTAGGAATTGTCCATAAAATCTGGCTTCCTAAATTCAGGGAGGCTTTTAGTATGGCCCTACAGTGTAGAAGAGCCAAAGATACACCTTCCAAAAGCACCAACGAGGACCTTGAGCCAAAGGTCAGTTTTATCAGTGACTGACTCATACCAGAAACATCCAATCTCAAAGACCTGTGAGTGTAGGTCATGACAGTGACAGCCTGGTAACAAGCAGGATTCTTTCAGACTACTCAGCAGAAATAGAATAACTAAGAAACTGTTTAACTCTTCTGCCTTCAGATAGGAGTTTTGGTAGAAATTTTAATGAAACAAGTTTACCATGAGACACTCTAGTTCTTCTTTAGGCATTGAGTCTTCAAGAGCAAACTGAAGAAAAGATTGCTGTTACAAAGGAGAATATCCAGGGGAGGCTGTCTGACAGGGAAATAGGGCATACAGCCTCTCTGTCCTGCTCTGAGTCCTGCTAGCATCAGAAGGGCCAAGGACACTTGAAAGTGATGGTACAAGCAATAAATATTCTACCTGCTTCCCTGAGTCTTCTCAAACTATAGTTCCTGTCTGGAGCTGCTCATTTGCTTCAGAAAATAGGAGTCAGCAGCAAACACCAGCCACTTTGCCAAGAAACACCCTGACAGTGGTTTGAACAAATGAGGACAAACCAGAGACCTAGATTTTAACCATTGTCTCTTTTTGTGTCTGTGACTATGACACTTGATTTGCAGGTTGGGAACTTTGCTGTGGTGACAAAAGTCTGCCTGTAATGAGGAGGAGTTTGGAGTTTTTCATCTGTTATTCTTTGCTGAGAGCTGGCAGCTGGCCACGCTGCTCCCTGGCTGTACAGAGCCAAGACAGAGCTGAAATGATGCCAGTTCTTGGGTTTGTTTTGTGATGTGGTTTTTTTTCCCTGCAAGTACTGTGCTAAGCTCATTTTCAACTATCTTTTGTGTTATAATCAAAATATTCTGGAGTTATGGAGATTATTCCAAACATCATTTTCTGAGTGCCAGATTTCAGTGTAGTTGTGTTTTACGTAGAAAAGATCCAAAGCATTTTACAAACTGGGAAATCCTCCATCCCCTGAGTGTTCAGTGTGGAACCTGCTATTCTCCATTCCCTGAGACCCTCTGCTGGGCTGAGGTTCCTGTTTGTCCTGAATGAGAACCAACACATGTTCATGTGGGATGTGTCTGTGCCCTCTGACAAAACGCATTCGTGTATAAAACATGACATCTTAACACTCCTTGGCTTGTGTCAGAGTGAAGTGTGCAACCATACAGTAAGTCAAGAGCTTCCAATTGTTGTGGGCTAAGTAGAAAACTCATAGTTTTGGAGGGTTTGCTGCTGTTTTTTTATGCTGCTGCTCTGAACATAACAGTGCTCTGCTTTCAAAGAGCTGCAGGGGTGATACAAGTTCAGGAGACTAAGAGAGACCTCATCAATGTCCATGAATACCTGCAGGGAGGTGTCAGAGGATGGATCAGACTCTGCTCAGTGGTGCTGACCTGCTCTGGTAGGAGGTGCCCTTGCCTAGATGATCTCTGTCGTGGTTTAACCCCAGCAGCAGCCAAGAACCACACAGCCTCTCACTCACTCCCCCACCAATGGGATGGGGGAGAGAATCAGAAAGGTAAAAGCTACAAAACCTCATGGGTTGAGATAAAGACAGTTTAATAGAGAAAGCAAAAGCTGCACACACAAGCAAAGCAAAACAAGGAATTAATTCACTGCTTCCCACAGACAGGAGGTGTTCAGCCATCTCCAGGAGAGCAGGGACCATCATGCGTAACGGTTCCTTGGGAAGACAAACGCCATCACTCCATATGTACCCCCTTCCTCCTTCTTCCTCCCACCTTATATACTGAGCATGATGTCCTATGGTGTGGAATATCCCTTTGGTCAGTTTGGGTCACCTGTCCCAGCTGTGTCTCCTCCCAATCTCCCATGCATCCCCAACTTCCTTGCCAGTGTGGCATTATGGAAAGCAGCAAAGGCCTTGGCTCTGTGTGAGCTCTGCTCAGCAATAACAAAAACATCTCTGCATTATCAACTCTGTTCTGCACAAAACCCAAACATAGCCCCATACTGGCCTCTGTGAAGAAAGTTAACTCTACTTCAGCTCAAACCAGCACAATGACAAAGAACTTTCCTGTGCAGTGACTGAGAACTGGCTCCACCTTTTCAGTAACTTCCTCACAGGGATTGGAAAGCTGCTCTTAAGTTCCCTAAATCTTATCTCCTTGAAGCTGACCAAGTCCAATTCCAATTTCTCATCACAGAAGGACATGCTTCAGCTCCCAACCACCCTGGCTGGTCCTTGCTTAACTCACTCCAATTTGGAATGTCTTTTCTGTACATGATAATCTGCCTTTGAGCATATCAGCAGGTTTTCCCCCATTTGGTGTCATCTGTGCCCCCATGGCTCCTCTCATTGCCTCCATAAGGAACTTCAACAGGATAACTGTTGGCACAGCCCTGAGGAACTCACTTGTAATTAGCCTGAGGCATGAAATGACCTGTTACCCACTGTCTCAGCCTCATCAGCCTAACAGAGTTTTATTCAGCTAGCTGTCCACCCATCCAGTCCTTGTTGTCCCAGCTAGGACACAAGGCTGTTGGAGGTGACTGTGGTGAAAGACTTGCTGAAGGCAAGGAAAATAGCATGTACTGCTCTTGTCTTGGCCATTAAATGCTTATTAAACAAAATTGTAATGATAGTACAGAATTAACATTGTATTGTTTGTAGCTACAAATATTTCAGTGAATCACTGGCAGCTCCTGAGACACAGCTTTTGGCTTTCCTGGGCTAGTGGGGACTAAGCCACAAAAGGGAAAAAATGGTCGAGTTAAAAACAATTTAACGGTTGATCGTTTCTTATGAACCAGAACATGAGTAGGAGTGGCACAAAGCTCACACTTAGGACCTCGTTTGACACAGTGTAAGAGACAGGGAGGTCTTGAGAAAAACTGAGTTTTCTGTTCTATTACCTGTTCCTAGAAATGCTGCTCTTCCATCAAGGAATTCAGGTTCAATGAGCTGAGGAAGATGATGCTGAATCACTGGTGTGGGGATCAGACAAGTGACTTGGGCTCTGGTCTCTGCTTCAAGGACTGATTGAAGAGCTGGTGAATGTAATGTTTGATCAGGTTTGGGAGTTGTGCAGTAGGTGTAAGAGTCATGCAGTACTGTGAAATTAGGATATTTCTGGAGCTGTACTGGAAGCATAAATTTGAGAAAAAGTTACTGTCAAAAAGCAACAGAACAGTTGCTGGGAAAAGACAAGAGTTTGAGGATATATTGTTGGGATGACACATTTAAATGAAGCCTAAACTCTCTTAGACCAAAGGCTTTTTGGTCTAGAACCAGAATTAATTGGGAAACTGTCATCCTCTGGACTTTTCCCCGGGATGGGAAAAAGCAGAACCTTGAGGAGAGATGAGTGAGGCACCTGGATGTGCAGGGGCTGTGTCACTGCAGGGAGGCATGTGGAGCCTATAGAAGGATAAGCTGTAGAAAGAGAATACAGACAGAAACCCTGTTGTCTTGTGCTTTATGGAAACATTATGGAAAAGGAAAGATGGCAGGATGGAAATGAGAGACCAAAAAAGTCTTTATTTTAATAAGAGTGTTGGAATCAGTTTGTTTCCAGGATGTATAAGCATAAATTCATTTAGTGTCAGTGATTATGTAGGAAATGGAGGATCACTTAACTGTTTTAAAATTCAGGATGTTGTTAAATAGAGGAAAAGGAAAGTTCCCTCCTCTCTTTGGAGCTCTTATTTTAGGAAGTGGGAGCACAACAGAAAATGCAGATTTGATTTGACATGGGCTTACTAGTCAGGTGCTTTATGTTAAACTGAATTGATTTAGTAACTTCAGGTATATAAAGGAATATGAAGTTTAAATGAGAAATTAATTTAACAGGCTTTTGCCATCAGAGGCTATAAAAAGTGCAAAGGTTAACGGCATGAGAAACAAAGGGCTTCACATCCTGATTAAACCAAATCCTCTCCCAGTCTGTTTCCTGTTCTCCATGGGGCACCACCACTTGTGATCTGCCAAGGTTATGTTCTTTGTTCTTTATTACCCTTTGTGATAAAAATATTCCACTATTCTTGTAGGTGCCAAGCTGCTGGTAAGGGCTCTGTGACTGACTGGCACACAAGAAATAGAGAATTAAGGTTTCAGTCCTAAAAGTTGCAGATAGTGCCACTCATTTTTACCAAAGGCTGATGTTCTGCTGTTACCTGCAGTATGGATCGTGCACGCTAAAGTCATAATCCATGACAAAATGTTTAGAAAATAGGTGTATTGGATCATTTTACCACTGTACATCTCAAAACATGAAGCCTTGCTCTGCCTTTGCTAATCCCAGTCTGAGTGGGATGATTTCTTTGCTCTGATCCCATTTGATGACAAACTGTGACCAGTGTACAATAATGCAGGTTCCACACCATGTTCTCCCCAGTCCATCTCTATACATTGATGATCTACTTTCATTTCTTCCACTGTTGCTTATTTGCAAGTCCTAATTTAGTTGTTCACTGTATTCTGTAAGAGCAGAAATAAATTGAAAACATCTCAAGCAAACTATAGTGAACTCCTAATACAAGTAGTCAGGAATCAGGAATAAAAAAATGGTGCAGTTGATAACAGTAAGCTAAGCACAGTGGATAATTCAGACTTTTTAAAAGCAGGTTCTACTTGACTGCCAAGGCAGGAGACTAACCTGATTGGTATGAGGAGGATCTAGTTGACTATGTGAATTTCTTTGGCATTTTTACATGAATAATATGGTATATAATATGGAACTAATGGTAAAAATATATTCTGAGCCAGTTTCTTTTTGCTTTTCTCCTATAATTCATTAACTAATGTCATAAAACAATGTAAAAAAATCTGAAAGCATCTGCTTTCTTTTGAAAGAACTAAAAGTTTCCAAACTCTGCTCAGAAAGTGGTGGAACCTAAGGGTACCTGTATGAAGAAATAGTTAACTTTTGTCAAGCACTTTCTGTCAAAGAATGTACAATTTCCCAGAAGAAATGAAGCCAGGGAAATGAAGTGTGTCAGATGTCCCAGTCTTTGAGTGACAAAACCAAAGCCTCCTTTAGCATGTGATACCTGTGAGTAGGGCTGCAGGGGATCATAGCTATATTGATAAGTTGTTAAAATGATCTTTTAGCTGTGACACTTGACTATTCAAGTGTATTTTATCAGTCCTCTATGAACCAGGAATTAAATGGATCCTTCTTTACTATTTCTCAAGCTATTCCAGTTCTTTAAAGTATCCTTGGATTTCTGAAGTGCAGGTTGATAATCCTTTCATTTGCCCAACAAAAATCCAAATGCTGGTACGAACTCATGTTTGGGGAGATAGCTCCAACAAAGGGTGTGTGTTTGTACTCTGAAAGCCTTTCCAAGTTGGTTTGTGTTGCAGTGATGAACAAACACATCCTCAGTGTTTCTCTGCATTAAAAAAATCAGCAGTCTTTCATGATCTCCTGTATGAAGCATATAGAGACAGGTACAACACACAGCGTTTCAAGTGTTTCCACAAGATGACAGTGAGCAACAAAAGAGGATAACTTTCTGGAGTGAAGCATCCTCAGTGTCTGCAGCTGCCTGACCCTAAAGAAAGGATTTGGATTGACTTTCCTACCCCTTCCCCTCTGAGGTTTGCATGCTCATCAATTGTGTTTTTCTGATGCTGCACTAATGTTCTCTGCCAGATTTCTTTCTGTCTCTTCAGTTATTGAGCTTATTACAGTTCTCCATGACAGAAAGTCTTTGTTTTGTACTGTCTGTACAGCACGTGGCACCATGGCATCTGGGCTGCAAGGACAGGCACATGGTTACATACAGAGAGAAAAATAACTGGGAGTAAATTTGTCTGAACTGAATAGAGATCCAGCCAGTGCCCAGGTGTCCTCACTGATATCCCAGGATAAGGCTTGTGGACTCCTGCTCAGCACACAGGTAGAGCAAGGCAACAGGCATCCACCCACAAAGGCAGGGAGGCAGTAGCTCATACAGCTAGGAAGATGTCTATGAAACACTGCTCATAATGGCAAACAGACCTTTGAGAGGTTATGTCAAGGCTTCCAGAACAGGAAGGAGATACACTGGGATGGCAGGTGTAACGTGCTGGCTGCAGGTACAAACTGGGACAGCATTCACCATGTGTAAGAAAGCTCCACCTGCATAAATCATTTCCCACTGTACCTCTGCACCAATTCACCTTCCTTACACTGCTCTGTTCCTGCACACTAAATATTACTGCATCTGAGGCAGAACAATGCAGGGGATAGAAGCACCTTTGCTCCAACACAAAAAAAAAGACAGATTTGTTCTACAAGCTTTGTCACCTAGAAAAATTTGCAGTTTTCTTCGACAACAAATAACACATAGAGCAACAGGAAATCTGCCAAGCGTGGCAGAGGCTGTAAGTCACCACTAATGTGGACAGTTTATCAGTGACAAGTTAGGAAGGGAAGGAAACACAACCACTGTGGCCCCACTGCATGTGAATTCAAAGCTTGAGGGACATCTAGAGCCCACCTAATTCACACAGATTGAAAGCAACTGTGTTAAAACCAGCAACAATCAAAGTGATTAACTCCAGGCCTTATTCTAATGCTGGGCACTAGGGAGCCTGAGCCAGAATGGACCAGGTGCAAACAGCTCAGGGATATCAGGGCTGCATTCTGGAGAAATACTTCACACTGCTTGTCAATGTGTCATTTAATGTCATTCTTTCTTGTCAATACATCATTTCATGTCATAGGCTTTCTTTGCACAGAATGAAGGTTAATGGTGATAACATATTTGTGGGAAGGAAGCTTATAAAATGAGCAAAAGACATTTTTCATTAAGAATTCTATTCCTAATGAGCACACTGAACTCAGGGGATGGGAAGGGCTAAATGTGGGGGAACAGATCTGTTCATAGGGTGCTGTTTAGACAAACCCCTTTATTTCACAAAACACTTTCTCAGGAAAGTCAAGTGCAGCTTCTGTAGGACTGCTAGGAAACCTGCACCAGGATTAAGGTCACACAGCCCAAATCTTGTCCCATAGCATCCATAATAAAAGTGCAATGTATTAATATATTGCATATGCATTGTGCTTCACAGAGAGCACACTGAGTGCTGTTTGCTGTGCTCAGGTGAGAATTCTGTTAGTTGTAATTGTTCCATAACAGCTCTGACTGAACAGCCAGTACTGGGAAATGCAGGTCACGACCATGAGGGATATCTCACCTAACATCAAAGAGAGGACCCAAGTGTTGAGACAGTGGGAGTAAAGTAGTAGAGGTGCCTCTAATTCCTCATTGTGGAGGAAGGAGCGTGTGATACGGAGGAAGGAAAATGATGTGTCTGCTGGGATGAAGAGCTGCAGCAGCATCAAATTCTGGTGCTTTGGTCAGTCAGATCAGTTGAAGTCCTAGGAAGAAACATCTTAAATCTCAAGTCCAGCACTGGTAGTAGTCAAGTACCACTGGGAATTTCTCAGCTGCCTTGCAGCCAGGAGGAGAGATGACTGATTATTGAGGTTTAAAACATGGCATTGGTATCAGAATAGAGTTGCTGCATTAGACCCATTTTATAGAGAGTCACTAGACAGTTCTTTAAGTTAGAGAGAACTCAAACTTCCTAATTGCCATGGCTTTATCCAGAAGTCTAATGTATTTCATTCCTTCCCAGTGCCAGACCAGGCAGTCAGTAATTACACTAATAGTGTTATCTCCCTTATTAAAGAATGTCTTATCTAAGTAATAGTATTCATTTATATGCATCTGGCATAATTTGAGCTTTCAGGACTTTTTATGACCATACATATGGTTTTGTCTTTCCTTTGATTCTTCCTGACTCCTTAGACAAAAAGTCTTTCTTGGTAGACAAAATGCCATTTTTATCTATAGGCTTAAACTGTTTCCCTGGTTTTTAGCAACAAGGGTAAGTTATAATTCTAACCAAGAATGTGGGTCTGACCCAATAGTTCTGACCCTCCCCCTGGTCTCTGCTGGCAAGAGTGAGGCTGCTCTGGTGTACAGTATCATGGTGCATCACACGCTGCTCCCAACAGCCGACGCTTCGCACGTGGCAACAAACAGTGGTTTGCATATAAGCTGTTCCAAGTTTACTTGGAATCCTCATGTTCTGTAGATTATTTTAAAATAAGGAACTGTTATCATAGCTTGTATTAACTAGCTACAAAGAGCTATTTCTCTTTCACTTGCATTTTCACGGATTTTCTTGTTCTGCCAATTTGTGATGTGTTTGGGTTAACTGGTGATACTTAGCATGAACTCGTCACCTTTTCTCCAAGAGTTTGTCCTTTGTAGCTATCCAAGCTTTTTGAGAGCATTTACTGAAAAGTGAGATTGAAATGCAAATTGCTCCAATACCTTTTATAGTCACTGTAAGTATTAATTATGTTTCTTAATTACCTTTTTCAGTACTTGGGCATTTTGCAGATTGGGAAATAGATATTTCTGAAAGAATGCCTTGTTTATCCCATAGAGCTTGTTGAGGGATGGAAAAGTTTCTTCCTTCATAGGAATTTAATTTTTATTGAATTAAAGGTGCTGTGGCAGGTCCCCATTTCCATGGCAGCCAGCATGCTCTCTGCCTTGATTACTGGTGCTCTTACAAGTGTGTTACTCCAGTGAGTATCTCTAGCTCTAAAGGGAGCATCTCTATTTTCTATGAGAATTTAGATAAATGTTCACTGTGTAATGAAATATCCACAATTTTCACTGGACCAGAGGACTACACTGAGACATAAATATGCTGTACTTAGGGCCATGTGCAAGATCCTGAATCAGCTCAGAGTACAAATTGAAGCTGAATCTTTTTGATTTAAAAATAATGACCCAAATTCCATATCAATCCTTGGGAATGCCCCCACTCCCTCCCACCCCATTCACCATGATGAATATTAAAGGCTCAGTTTCATCCTTCTGGAGGGAAGAAGAAGGGAAATGTTTAGGATCAGAGGAAAAGTAATGGATTTGAAGCCACAGTAAGACATTGGTCATAACCTCAACAGGAAATTCCAATAGAAATTGCTGAAGTAAAAACACTTAAGGAACCTTTGGGGCAAGCCAAGAGCAGCAATCCAAGAACAGGGGAGCAAGTATAGTACCATAGATCTGGTTTGTTTTCAGAATTTCTAATCATGTCCTGGTTCAAATAGTTTTTGTGAGAAACTTGTGTGTGGAGCCCACAGGGATAACTATCCAAGAACTTCATCCTTGTACAGCAGGGAGGAGGACACAATCTGGTATTAGAGCAGCCATGGAGAAATCCTGAAGACTTGACCCTATCTGATGATCCCTATTTAGCTGTCATTTCCATGGCTCCAAGTGCCCTGATCCAGAAGGGAAATAACAGTTTTATTCATTTGCTCATCACTCAGGAAGCCGTGGGGACTTGACCCCAGGCACCCTGAGACTCAGAACATCCTTCCTCTCCAGATATTGTAGTTCAAATGTGGTGCCAGAGACAGGGAAGAAAGCAAAATTCCATCTTCTTCTTTAAAAAACAGGAAAAGTGGGCTTCCCTATGTCATACCATGTGTTTCTTGTCTTGCTGGAGAGGGGCTTAGCTTTTCTCTGTTGGTTTTACTTTGCCTCTTCATATTACAACTGGAAATCCTGGAAAGGCTGACCTAAATCTTTTGAGAAAGGACTAATAAACATGTGGATTTACTTCTAACAGTTTCACTATTTCATGGGATGCTGATCAGTGGAAAATGTAGGCTTGGACAGTCTGGATATGATTTATCTTCATATGAAACCTGGACTGAATTTCCCAAACACTTTTAGTTTATGATAACACATCTTTTACTTTACTTCCTTCCATTGTTATACAGAAAACATCACCTGATGAGTGGCTGCAAAACACAGCATTAAATATTCTCAACCCCAACTTTGACTATGCACAAGTGAAAACAAAAAAGTTCACGTGTTGCCCCATGTTGGAAATCCTCTTTTGACATGTGTTCATCAAATAAATGGCAGTGAAGCCCCAAACTTCAGCCATGAAGTGCACATTTATTTGTGCACTCTTTAGAATCAGCAATCACCAGGTGTTCTTTAAGCTTTGATAGCTGAAAAGTTAAGAAGAGAATAATAGTAGTTGAAGAATTAATTCATTCAGTTTTAACTAGTTAAAAGAGCACACACTGCAATATTTTCAAAAACCCAAACAACCAAGGATCCAAATTCTCAGCATTTTAACTGCCACAGGGATGATTCTGATGACCTAGAAGCTTTAAACTTCTGAGGACAGAGCAGTAGAGTATTCTTAAAAACCAGTTTCCATCTGCTGTGTGGTAGTTGCTACAGAGTGCAAGGAAAAGTCCTCAAATAGCAACCAAAGGGTATGAAAGAATCCGTATAAATGGCTTTCTAATGACAAGTCATTTAGTAATGCCTCATCCATCCCAAGTTATTGGGTGTAACAAAACTTTTCCCACACTTGCAGGACCTAAAACGTTTTGTCTGTATCTTATTTCTGTTCAGCCAAGCCTAAAAGCTGGGATGGCACAAAAAAGTGCAAGCAGCCTGGAAGCATTCCTCCAGCTCACAGCTTTGAGATGTTGGCTGAAATGGGCTGCAGAACCAATGTATGTCACTATTTTAGCAAAGGAAGTTGGTTTTGGCAGCAGCTTTTCAACTACATGAAGGTTGATGATGATATTCTGCTCTCGAATAGGAAAAAACATACAGAATCAGTAGGTCAAATTGCCACATT
>NW_008680128.1:0-10719 GCF_000695815.1 Acanthisitta chloris | reverse complement strand
GCTGCAGCATTTTCAGTGGCCACCTCTGTAGGAAGGGAACAAAGCTGGATGTGCAATGCATGGATAAAGGAGCTGAGGAAACAACAGCAGCTCGAACGTCTGGCTGGCACCAATTAAAAGAAACATGAATTCCAATCACTGAGTCTATCTCAAGCAAAACTCTTTTTGAAGCCACAGGCATTGATATTTGGTAAAAATGGATAATTGTAATGCCAGGTCTAATAGTGCTTGTTATATTATCTACTGCATTAAATCCCTGACAAATATTTAATGGGATTAAATCTGTCTTCTGCTCTAGGTTTACATAGCACTGTGAGGGCATAAACTTTATTAAAGCTCCATGTAACAGATATTTGAATCCTAACTAGAAAATCTGATTTTAAAGCATCACGTCAGTTTTGCATTCTCTATTTTATCCTTATTCAATCATCACTTCCCATTAATTTATATTTTTACTCACTTCCCTAAGCTTCAGCAACTTCTCAGGTTCTCATTTCAGCAGCTCTGCACTCATATTCCAATCACATGTCTTATCCAGATTGGTACAGGAATCATTCTGTGCCTTGCAAGGAGCTGCATTTCCTCAATAACTGTTAAAATCAATGAGACTTGACATATTCAGTGCAAAAGGGGGACTGTGTTCCTCACAGACTTGTATTCACAGAACACAGAGCTCCTCTGTCTGTGTGGAGTTTATGGGAAATATAGGCAGGTTTTCCTGTAAAAATCAGAAATAGGAAGGAAAACTTATCTGCACTTTATTTCTGCTTTAATCAACAAAGCCCAGTATTCACTTATGCAAACACACATAGTTTCCTTCTCTTTACTTTGTTTACCAAGTTAATACACACATCTATGATGAGTCTTGTCTAATTACAGACAAGGCATCTTCTCTCCCTTGGGCCACACTGGAACCAAATGTTCTTTGCAGGTACAATGTGATTGTGTGGCCTTTTGCAAACAGCTGGTACCTTCTCTGCTTGTGCCCTGAGCCAAAAGGAAGCAGTGAGCTTGTATGCAGAGGCTGGGTGTAAATATTCAACAGATGCTTTAGAACTCGGGGGCCAAATGCACAGTTGTGCACTATTGGAGCAAGCATGCCTGGTAAAATCAATGTATAATTAATTGATTTGCTCACTCAAAGCTTAGTGCTGATTGGAACAGCCCCCAGTTATGTAGATTTTTTTACTACCAGCTGTGGCTGTAAAGGAAATTAGTTGGGCCCATATGAATACATGTTATTTACAGTCAGGTCAGGCACTTTGCTGTGCATTCATCTCCTGGAAACCATTAATTACCTGTGTACTGTTTTCACTCTGAACTAAAGGAGCTGGGAAGTTTTGCCTTCTTATGGTAAGCTTTTCCTTCTTTCACCCAGCCCTCTCTCAGCTCCTTTTATCTTCCAATTTCATCCTTACCTGTAGATGAATTCTTGCTGGTGCTGCTTCAGTGGGTGGAACTTAGAGCTTACCTGTAGGCAAGCATAGTAGAAACACAGGAACCCACTAGAGAACTCCAATGTAATTGCTGTAACTCCATAATCAACATATGTCAATATAAAGATGACATTGCCATCTTTTTGCATGGTTCCCAGGATCATCTTTGTTTCCAATTTAAATGCAGAGCATGACTCGAACACACCAGGCTGCACAACAGTTGTACCAACGCTGTCAAGCCACCCTCTAAACTACTTTATGAACCATGAGAACATTTTAATCTGTTGGCATTTCCTTAATTAAGACAGTTTTACTGCTGCCTGAAACAGAGGTGTTACATTAGCCGAGTGTCTGTGCACTGTGTAAATTATGGCATCTGTCTTCTAAATAGAACTTTACATTACGCATTGAGGAATGAACTGCTTGCATTTAATTTAAATGGATGCTCAGAGTTTTTGAAAATGAATATCTACCTTTCTAGGAAATTTCCATTATGCTAAATTAGGTTTTAAAAAGCACATTACATGAGTGATGTTAGTGTGTATCGATTCATAACATTAGCATTTCCTGTCACAATGCAGCCCTGAAAACAGCCACTGAAAAGCAGGGATTGTTTAAGATTTACTGCTTTGTTCAAATTCTAAGAAAGGCTCTTTGGGTGAAAATATATTTTACCTCACTGTGTCAAACGGCACAATACAACAAATTCTTTTGCCAGTGGTGAGCTAGATTCAATTATTCATACATATCATACATATAAAATTTAATGACTTTCAGAATCTTGCATTTCCCCCTAATAACACACATAAATATACATATTCCCACCCTAAGATGGTTACTGCTTACAGCAGGCAGAGGAACTAATCTGCAGAGAGCCAAGGTTTCATGCTTTTAAAAAGGTGTAAGAGCTCTTCTATAGATGATTTTAAAATAAGAATTAAGGCTGATTTCCAATTTGCAATTGCTATGACACAGCAGTTCAACCACACAGCACACACTGAGGTGAGGGTGAGGTTGGCTTTTAAACTATTTATAGCAGAACTCAGCAATTATACTTTGGTCTCTTAGCTGAAAGGCAGCTTATAAAGCCTGACAGAATGTTGTTTTAAGACTGATAGAAGTGTATATACCTCTTGAAGCCACTACTGCATGACAAGATCACCAACTTTTTTTGGGATCAACAACTTCGGGGGCTGAAGTCACACGACCAAACCATTGTGTTAAAAACAAGCGGTTTCAACCCCGTAAAGGTCAGGGTTGTTTTGTGAGGGGTTGGAGATTCTCTGACACTGAAGACAAGCAGAGGCAGCAGAAGGGAAAGTCACTTAGATCCTGAGACTTTAATCAGTCTTAACCGTGCTCTGGAGGTACCGGAACAGCTGTGGCTGTTAAGCTCTCTGTATCAACAGTTCTGCTCAGTGCTCAAAGTGCTCCCAGGGAGCCACTTCAGAGGAAATTGATGTGGTGTCCCTCCTAACCGTAGAGGAGAGCTGGAAAACAATGGGATATGTGAGCTCCTTACTCAGGTGCTGGAAGAAGACAGCTCCTTCATTCCCTGCTCTGAGGCATCAGGAATGGGAAATGAAGGTGTTGCAGCTTCTCTCCAGAGGGATAGCTTCATGTCTCAGTGATCTGATAGGATTTCAGATCTGAAGCTCCTGATTCTTATCTGAGGAAATCTTTCAAACCTTTCAAGTTTCTGGATAAAGCCTCAATGGACTATGCTGGAATTTCCTTGTGTTAGGCTAATCTTTATAATTTATTCTTTTCTCTGCCAAGGGGATTTCACCCCTTCCCATTCCCTATCTCCCAATATTGTTGCTGTTGCTCATTGTCCATAGGTGTTCTGATCAGTCCAGAGCAAACACTGTAATTCCTATTTCCTGCAGCATTTTGACTTTCTCAACTGTAATGCTTGGAAAATCCACATAAAGTATGGCTTTACCTCATGACTGGTAATGGAGCAAAACAATTTGATGATTGGAGACAACGATCCTTGTGGGTCTCGTCCAACTCAGGATATTTGATGATTATTACTAAACTAGAAAACTAAAATGTTGGGGAAATGGGAGAACTAGAATTAATTGTTCATTCCAGTTGGTTTTTTCCCCCCTTTTTTCCTCTTTTATTCTTCATTTAATTTTTCAATCTAGACTTGGGTTCATTTTGTACAGTACTTTGCCAAATGCTCCTGATGTAGTTTTGTTTTATTGATATTCTCCACTGGAAAACATGTTTGTTACTTTGACAGTTTTGCAGCTATGCCATGAAAGGCTCTGTCAGCTTCCTGTTCTGTGATCCTGTTTTCCTCTCACAGACTTTTCTACTCAGGCCCATATCACAGAAGCACAGATAGCAACGAGAGTCATTGTGGATGTTTCTTCATCCTACCAATTAGTGTGACAGTGCTTTTCCACTTTTTTAATGCTTCTCTTCCAAATTCTTGCCACTTATCTATGGAATCATGCTGTTCAGTGGCCAAGCCAGAAAGGCTCCAAGGTTGGACTTGAGACTCCTGGAGGTCTTTTGCAACCTTAATGATTCTATGGTTAGGAAGGATTTGCATGAGAAGCTCACCATGAGCTGCAGTGTGTGTAGCAGCCCAGAGAGCCAATGGAATCCTGGGCTGCATCAGAAGGAGTGTGGGCAGCAGGTCAAAAGAGGTGATTCTTCTCCTCTACTCTGCTCTCGTGAGACCCACCTGGAATACTGCACACAGTTCTGGTGTCCTCAGCATAAGAAGGACACAGAACTGTTGGAGCAAGTCCAGAGGAGGCCATGAAGTTGATAAGAGGACTGGAGCATCTCCCCTATGAAGACAGGCTGAGGGAGTTGGGGCTGTTCAGCCTGGAGAAGAGAAGTCTGTGTGGAGACCTCAGTGCAACTTTTCAATATCTGAAGGGTCTACGAGGAGCTGGAGAGGGATTCTGGGTTAAGAACTGCAATGATAGGACAAGAGGTAATGGATTCAAGCTGAAGGAGGGGAAGTTTAGGTTAGATATTAGAAAAAAGATTTTTCCTGTGAGGGTGGTGAGACACTGGCACAGGGTGCCCATGGAGGCTGTGTCTGCCCCAACCCTAGCACTGTGCAAGGCCAGACTGGATGAGGTCTTGAGCAACCTGATCCAGTGAGGAGGTGTCCCTGCCCATGGCAGGGGGGGTTGGGACTAGATGATCTGTAAGGTTCATCCCAACCCCTTAAATTCTATGATTCTATGGTTTGCATGGGTGAAACTGCAGCCAGACAGCTTCAAGACTGCCAGAGCTTTATAGGTGCAAGGGTTGGAGTGGGATGGATTACAGTGCCACATGTCAGCTTTGCACTCCATCCCTGACCTAGAATGTCTTTCTAGCAGTCAGCTGGTGGCCTTGGAGCAGAGTGCTGGCCTGTCTGGTCGTCCTCTACCGGTTTGCCCTGTTTGACTAAGACAGAGGTGCTCAGTGATAGGGAGTTGAGCCAAGAAAGCTGCTGGATGTTTTCTGTCGCAGGTATTCCACAAGAAGACCCTCCTCACACCCAGCACTGCTCTGTGCTTGACTCATGTTCTTTTCACTTGACAGTACCTGTTGCCTCTTACGTATGTGAATGATTCAACACAGTGTGCTCTCCTCCCTCTCACTTATCACTGCATTCAAATTGGACATTGTGCATATGAAAATTACAGGTTACTGTGAGCTGTGCTCTGGGGGTGATTCACAGAACAGCACAACAGGCAATTGTTGCTGGCATTGAGGCATGACTTCATCCCTTCCTGTTGTTTCAGCAACAGAAAGAGGCTTTATCTAGTATGGGTTTCTGACCCTTCACATAGATATATTTTAAAATCCTGTACATCATACTTGTCCATGATCATCCTTTTTTTAGTTGTTTTGAACCCTTAAAAGCATAAGACTAAGAAATAGGTTGCACCTTCAGTTTTCCAGCAAATGCTGCAGGTCACTACTATTTTCTCTGATGTCCTTGGGCCAAACATCAGTGTCCTGAGCCACTTTTGCAGACTGACACTGTGGGAAGTCAGGAGGTAATATCACCTAGGAATGGGGTTAGCCACGCAGCTGACAGTGACACAAGCTGCACGTTGTCTTAAGCAGTCAGAGGCAGAATCACAGAATGGGAATGGTTCAGGGACCAGTGGGGTCATCTGGTCCCACTTCCCTGCTCAGGTGAACAGCACTGACAAATCAGTGGGGTTGGGTGATTCTCTGTTGTGGCATACAATTGCACGTGTTGAGTCAGCACTGGAAATGCAGATGGTTAAGAGGAACAACCCCTTGGCTTTCACCCTAACCAGTGCAGGGAGAGACCCAGGATGGCTGACACAGCTAGGTGTGACCATCAGCAGCCACTTTTCCTGAAAAAAAGCTGCTTGATGAAAAATGCTTAATGGTGATTCTTCAGAGTGAAGTGTTTCCAGCTAGAATAGGACCTTTTCAGTTCAAAAAGAGGTTATCTTCTTCATGGGGCATTAATTAGAGACTTGATGTTAAATGCTTTGCAGGGATGATTTGTAAGGGGGTTTGTGTATCAGCCGAGCTCTTCACAGGCATTCACGCAGCTCCTTTGGAGAACTGTAACCCAACACCAAGCACTGTTCCTTAGTCAGCAACTCTGCCTCAAGAAGTGACATCTAGAGACAAGGAGAGAAAGCAAATCCACCTTATTATTCAGTTCTCTCCTCCCAGAAGGATTTCGTAACAGATGAAGTGCTGCCACACAGCATATGTCTGCTCCAGCCTGAGCATTTCCTTGTGTGCTAAGAAAAGAACGTGGAACCTGTGTTTAAGATCCATATGGGTGATACTGCCCAAAATATACATCGCTGTAGGAAACTGTATTCCCAGATATGCCTAGACAGAGGCCAAAATACCCCAGGAGAACCTTCCCATGAGAAAAAGTCCTAAATTTACCTTGAGAGGCTGTCTCAAATAGCTCTCCCAAAGGATTTTTCACCTTTTCATAAATGTCATAGTAATAATAGTTCAAGCATGAAATCTATTCAAGTCTTGGCTCCAAAACCTGAAGGTTTGGGGTATGTGCAGGGTCAGGTATAGCAAAAGAGCCTGTGAACAGCACTGACCAGGGCAATGCAACCCTGGGTGTTTTCCCCTTTGTAAGGAAAAACTGTTTCTCCTTACAAGAAGGCATTGAATAGTCCATTAGCCAAAATGGGGACAGGGACAGGAAGGGAAGCAGGTTTAATTTTTAATATGAATTTGGGAATTGTTACATTCCAATATCTGTACTAAGATGACATCTTGGTATGATAATCAGTCATGGAACGAGTCATATTTTCCCCCCAGGTTGTCCTGTTTCCTGCCTAGAGTGATCCAGGTTTTATAA
Source organism: Acanthisitta chloris (assembly GCF_000695815.1). Classification (NCBI taxonomy): domain Eukaryota; kingdom Metazoa; phylum Chordata; class Aves; order Passeriformes; family Acanthisittidae; genus Acanthisitta; species Acanthisitta chloris. Next base: position 3,942 of record NW_008680128.1, on the reverse strand, counting down.
CACATGTCTCCTCAAGAGAACTGCACGGTTTAATCCCTTTGCATTCTGCTGGAAATTTCCCCCCTACTAATTCCCTCGGCCGTTCTGTGCAGAGTCAATGTACTGCTGCCACCAGATGGCACTTGCGGTGGGTTCTGCTGGGAGCAGCAGTGTCTGAGCTCTCCAAGGCAAAGCGTTAAATCAATTTAAAGGCAGAACAGTGTTTACAAACAAGGATTTTGCATAACAAGGGCCTGCTTGCTTTGCCAGTTGGATTCTGTAAGAGCTGATATGCAGTGTTTCACCAAGCAGCATATTTACTGTCCTCATTTTAGGAGGAATGCTATGGATGTGCAGAGCTTGGCAAGAATTGTTCCTCATTTTGTACTGAAACAGAGGAAGATGAAGAGCAGTGTCTGAATGAGAGCTTTACTGAACCTGGAGTTCACAAAAAGATGCTGTAACTGCTCTGAAGTGGAATCTGCTTGATTAATAATAGCAGCAGCACCTTTGTGATGCAAAATTAAACGGAAAATGGGATATGAAGAAAAGGGGAAGAGGAAAGGGAAGAAGGGAAAGACAGGAGGAAGAGAATAGGGAAGGGGAAGAGGGGGAAAAAAAGGAAAGAAAAAGGGGGCAAGAATATCTTGTCAGGTTTCAGCTGTGGTAGCAGTAAGAAGAACAAGGGATTTGTCTGCTTGACTTCTGAGTGTGAATGTGATAGAGATACATTGCTTTTTGTCAGGTGTTCTCTGAAATGGGGACAAACACCAAGGCAAAGGCCTGTGTGATTCCCTGAGCTCTGCTTTTGCTTCAGAGGGTGTTCATAGGAGGCAGATGCTCCACACTTGCCCTTGTAGCATGAGTGGCAGATGTAGTAGCAGAAATTCTGCGGGTTTAAAGGGGGAAAAAACCTAACAGATGATAACAGAAGCCAAAAAGGAATGAGTTCAAACCTGCTCACAGTTGTAGCTACAGCTTTTTGAAAGCCCTTTTTATTCCCAAGGACTGCATTTATTTCATTCTACATCAGAAATTCTTGGAGATCTATTTCAAATGTCAACTTACAGGTAGCATCAAACACAAAAATGACACGAGGACGACTTTTTGACAACCATTTTTTGAAAAATCTTAGCTGAAAAGTAAATTTTTTGCAATGTGAAAGGCAGAGTCTTCCCAGGCCAGGCATTAAAATAATGGAAGAACTATGTTCTTCAACAGTTCTGAGTAATGCTAACACAATTATGAGATCTTTTCTTTACATTGCTCTTTGGAAATTATCTTTTCCAGGTGAAAGATAGACCCAAACATTAATAATGCATCTTTTTCCTGTAGTAATTCAGCAAGTAAATGCAGCAAGAGACTTTTAAATGCTGGATCACTGATGGGCAAAGCAAACTTCACAGTTACCAGCCCTGTCATAGTATTCCTCAAAGACAGGCTACAAGACCACTCACCCCAAAGTATTTGATTAGTGCCACTTGTGTGCTTCAGTAAAGAGCTACTCACATGAATTAATTCAAGATACAGGGGATAGTTCTTGATTACATGGGGTTACAAAAAACAAAGCTCAGTACAATAAAAGGCTTTATACAGAGATCGGGATTAGCTTTTCCATGTGGGGAATGGATCAGATTTATCACAGTTTAAACTGCACCTTCCCTAAGAAGGCAGCAGCATTTCCAAAGAGAGAAATTCACTTAGTTGTCAATAAAAAAGTAAAGAGGATGTCCTGAACGGGCTGAGGATCAAAACACTTACGAAGAACACCAAATTCATTCCCCTGCCCTTTCCAGAAGAGTGGGAGAGACGTTAAAAAAGCTAACACACTTCTTCAGTCCAAGTCCTTCCTTTGCAGTAGAACTCTGAGTGTACACGAACAGTGAGGACCCCACAGATGGAGGAAAGAATCTCCCACATGTCAGAACATACAGATTTTGCTAGGCTTGGGACCTGGCTACAAACATAGACTGTTACCAGTTCCTTCTTTCTTGATATTTGGGTCCCTGTAAGCCTTTGCAACTGTGTTCACTGCCTTGAGTTTTGTAAACAGACATTTTGATAGCTTCTGCCTGACTTGAACAAAGGACAATTTCAAGGAGCCTCACTCACACACCCAGGCACTGCATTTCTGTGCATTCTGCTGTGAGATGTGTGTGGCATCTCAGTAACCCTCTCTAAGGCTGCCCAAGAAGCCCAAGCCTCACCAAGCCTGGCAGTGCATCTGTGTGTGATTGCTACTCTTCAGGAAATCTCATGGAGCAGGTTACTTCAGAGAGCTGAGTTCAGAAGAGCCCACAGCAGTTTGTCACAAGCTCTCAATGAGCCCATTCTGTATTTTTAACAAGTCTAAGATCTCAATTCTTGTCGAGGGACTGGGAATAAACTAAATTTGTCATTTACACTAAGACCTGACTTCAATACGGTGTCTCTCCTTGTGTTTTAAGATCCTAGCCATGGGGAAACCTCTAAACAGCTGATTAACACTTGGTTGGAGATCTCAAAGCTGGTTCAGATCATTATTGTCCTCTGGATATATGACCTGGCTTAATTTTGACAAAGTAACATGCACAAAGAGACTTGTGAAAAATGTAGCTACTTCTTTTTGTATTGCATTTCCAGAATTTACATCTTCATCTCTTCTTTGGAGCAGCAGCAGCACACTTTCTTTTTACTTTTTCTTTTGAATAGAATTCCAATTCATCTTTAGAGTGAATCAAGTTTCTTTTGCCTCCAGCTACTCCCTGACAGGGTCAGTTCTGGAAGTTCTTTTGTCTTAAAAAAAGCTGTTCCCTCTCCAGTCTGTAATCCCCCATGTAAGTGTTCACTGAGCAGTTTACTGACACAATATTTTGTCATTCCTTGTGACAGATTTTCAGGCTGTGATAGAGCCTCCTCTTGAGAGAACCCCAAAGCTTCCAAAAGCAAGTACATCTCTTTGGGTTTTTTAATATTTCAACTGGAAAAGCTTCCAGAAGTTCCTGCATTTCTCTCAGATCTCTAAAAAGAGTGCAAGATCAATGCTTTTTAGGAGTACTGATCCAAGTAAAACCTTGACTCACCAGCATGCAAAGAGCCCTGCTTATATGACCAACCATTAGGAGGCTGAGGCTGCACCAGGTTCATGTGAAGCATTTTAATTGTGAGTTTTTAATAGTAACAGGAAACGTGCAACAAAAGCTCCCTAGTCCTTAAGGACAGCATAGCCTTGGGGCTGGAGCTCCCCCACCATCCAGTGTCTCGTAGCCCTCGCTTATGCAAGACCAGAAAAAAGGCAATATTTGGCAATCATGAAGCAGCAAATACATTTTTTCATGTAAGCTTTGACAGAAATAACTCTCTTATCTTTAAACCTTCACAGAGTTCAATAGAGCTTAACTACATGGCTCCAGGGCTTCCCAATGCAGCTGCAGTGCAAAGGCTCAGAGAGGGAGAGAGGCTGAGGAGTTACACATCCGAGTTTGCAGATCAAGTGATAAAGGACCTTCTGAGGCTTCCAGGCTGGAATTGTAAATAACAGACTGGTACTAATGATACAGTCCAGCACCAACACCTTTCATCCCCTCTATGTACTTCCCAACAGCATGAAAGAGAAGGGATAAGAATAGGGATAAGAAAAGCTTGAGCCTGCCTGACCTCAGCATTTTCTCATTCAGCTTTTCATTTCCTGATCTGGAATCTTTGCCTAAGACACCTTGAGGTTTAGTGCTGTTTCTTTGGACAAGAAGCAATTGGAATTGATTTGTCCATTTTGGGATGTACTTTTCTCTTTTGGAAAAGGATATAAGAGTTTCCAGTCTGAATTTGCAAATCTATTTATAAGTATTGCTGCAAATAAAATGAAAGAACTTGAATTTCCCTCAGCTGCTGTCGGTGATAAAGCTAGGGTGGGATTTTTCCTCCTTCTTTATAAATGAAAGGTTACATTTCCCTCTCTTCACATATGTATATATATATATGTAT
>NW_008680127.1:0-2077 GCF_000695815.1 Acanthisitta chloris | reverse complement strand
CCAACCACTGAATTAACACCTCCTTCACAGGAAGAAGAGGTAGGTTCACATTTCCTCTCTCTGCACCTGCTCCACTACCTCAAGATAGTATTTTTTTTTTTTTTTTTGTTGGAGGTGATGTAGGGCATAGCTCCATGGTAAGAGTTTCTGTACATCTGAGCACCCTCACAATGATGCTGGGTCTGCTGCCCAAAAGCTGGGGGTGTTTCTGAGTCTAGAGAGCATTGGTATGGTGGAACCATACCATGGCCATCCCAGCATGGAGGATTTCCACTGGAACTCTGGTGCTGTGATGAGCAATGTGAGCCCAGCAACCATCAGGCCAGGAACCAGCTCTGCACACCATTTTTGCTCTTGTGTGAATTCTTTTTCTGGTTGAACTTAAAATTATGTTGGAAATCCATTAAACATTGCTGGGAAAATGTTCCTCTTGTAAGTTAGAGATGTCCTGCAGAGATGTGTTGGCGCAGTGGTGCCAACAGCAGAGGCTAAACTGCCAAGAACTCACAATTTCCCTTTCTGGTGTTGAAGACATGACACTTTGGGTCTTTGTGAGAACCTGCTTCCCTTTGTGCAGTCACTGTTGAGCCTCAGGCTGAGAGGTTGAATCCCTGAGAATTTGCCTTCCTTTGTCTTCTGCATCGCACATCATTCTGCACTGCTCTAGGCTTTGTTTTCTCCCATGGGATTTCATGCCCATCTTTATCTGCCTTTCTTAGTCTTCATTCCCCTCCATCTCCCTTCATTTGTAGTCTTTGTTTCCAGTCTCTACTCCCTCTTCTCAGCTCGTTCTCTCCTCTTCCTCAACCAGTTTTTCCCTATAATACACTCCTTCATTTCCTGCTTTTCCTGCTCCAAGTCTTTGTACATTTTGAACCTCTCACTTGATAATTTCCTTGAGCATGGGCTTGTTCTTGAGTGGAGACCTGCTTTCCAACCACCTCCCCAGGGCCACTGCAGCAACTTTTGTGCTGTTTTGCAGCCTTCTCAGTTTTTTCCCTACGCAATCTGCTCCTTTCCCATCGGGAGGAGGGAAAAAGCCTTTACCTGAGTGACTTTTGCTTATTATCCATACTGCCCCAGTTTCTAGAAGCCCAGGTCCTCCATAGGGTAGTGACTGTGATTGCTGCTGTGTAAACAAATTATATTGGAAGCACTCAGAAGCCTATGCTTTTTCTCTTCCCATCTCTTTTACACCAGTGCATGGGGCTATATCACCTTTGGTTTTTGGGGTTTTGTGTGTGGTTTTTTTTTTTTGTTGTTATTGTTGTTTTTCTTGTGGGATTTTTTCAGAAGCTTCTTCCACTTTTACCACCCTGAATGCTTCAATATTGTTGATAAACCCTTGCCACGCCTCTATTCATCTATGATCATCCACCTGTGACCTACACAGTCATTGCTGGACAGCTTATTTTTGGTAAAAGCTGCTGTTTCTGCTCACTGGAGTTGCAGCCCTGTAAGCATGACCCTTAGGGCCTGGGGCACTGGGGCAGGCAGCTACAGGAGGAGCTGGAGTCAGTTGTCTGTGGATGATGAGAAGGTTCAGCTTTGGCCCTGCTCATGCCTGCCTTCTTCCTCTGTGTAGTGAGGGCCCCCTTGCTGTGTCCTGCTTCCCAGGGCCTCTCTTCTCCGCTGTGCGCTCTTGGTCCTGGTTAAAGCCTCTCTCCAAGCCTCTCATGGCAAACTTCAGATGTTTTCATCCTCCCTCCTTCCCCCTCCTACCTTTCTCCCTAGTTGTCTTATTTCCACCTTACTCCCAAGAACATGCAGATGTATCACTTGAGGACATGGTTTAGTGGTGGACTCATTTGTGTCAGGTTAATGGTTGGACTTGATGATTTTAGGATTTTAGACATCTTTTCCAGCCTAAACAAGTCTATGATTCTAGCCCTTCCTCATCCCATCTTATGATCTGCTTCCCTATCCCTCCCTTTTTCCTATCCCTCCTCTTCCCTCCTTCCTTCCCACTCCTTTTCCTTTGGCGTCATTTGTCCTTCCCCACCCCTTACCCTTGCTTATCCCTCCTCCCCATCCCTCTGCCTTCATCCCTATTTTTGCACCCTTCTCCCTCTCTATT
>NW_008680126.1:5811-16258 GCF_000695815.1 Acanthisitta chloris | reverse complement strand
GTCCGCAGCGCTGGAGCAGGGCGGCGGCGCCCGCCCGGGGAAGATGTCGCTGCCCATCGGTGTGCCGCGACGAGCCTTCAGCTACGATGATGCCCTGGAGGACACGGCGCCCATGACGCCACCGCCTGCTGACCTGTGTTCGAACGTCCTCTGGAAGCAGCCGGTTATCCCTGAGCGCAAGTACCAGGAGCTGTCGAGGGTACGGGATGGACGTGTTCCCTGGGTGCCACCGCAGCACTGACATCCCTCTGTCTTGGCATTCCCTGCTCCCCCCTGTCTTGGCATTCCCTGCTCTCCCCTGTCTTGGCATCCCCTCCTCTCCTGGCCCTGACTGCCTTCTCCTCGTCTCCTGAGACCCTTCTCCTTGCCACCCCACCCTCCTGTTAGCCCCCTGTTGGTACTCTTGTTGTCTGAGACCACAGGAGGGACAAGGAGCTGGCATTGCTGCCTGACCCTGCTGTGTACACACCAAGGGTGATTGGGACAGGCAGGTGCTGAATGTCTCCTCGGTGTTTGTGGATAAGGAAAGCAGCAGTTGGGAATAATTAAACCGGAGGAAAAGGGTGGGTTTAGGTTGGATGTAAACGCTTTGAAGAGAGGGTGGTGAGGTACTGGCTTAGGTTGCCCAGAGAGGCTGTGGATGCCCCATCCTTGGAAGTGTCCCAGGCCAGGTTGGATGGGACTTAGAGTAACCTGGGCTAGTGGAAGATGTCTCTGCCTATGGCAGGGGGTGAAACTAGATGACATAAGTTCCTTTCTAACCCAAACCATTCTGGGATTCTATGCCTTGAGTGCAGGACCAGCCCTTTTAAATTTAGAGGTTGTTCTCTAAGTTTGAAGTGAAATTAAATGTTGTTGACTGGAAGTATGTAACTCTTTATCTGTTTGAGCTTAACCTCTACTTTAAGCCTCCTTTTATTTTAAAATCTGCTGTGGAAGAGAGCCCAAAGTTGTGGTTTGGTACAAAAAGCAAACTCTCCAGTCAGAGAGGAGTACCCCCTGTTTTAGGAGGAGGAAGTCTGTGTGTTTCACAGGATTTCTTGTTTTCTGCCATTTGTTGTCTGTTTTTCCCCCGGGGTCTTGTGATTAGTGGTAGAGCTGTGACCCCTGGATACACTGAGCAGTGAGGTGGAAAACAAGGTGTTCACACCAGGCTCTCCTCTGCTACTGCCATTCAGTAAACAGCTTCTGTTTGAGCTGCCTGTGCTCTTGCCTAGTTGACCTTGAAGTCCAATTTGCATTTAGGAGAAGTGCAGATGTTCTGGTTCCTTTACTGTTGACCTTTTTGTACTTGGAATAACAGCTTGTTGGAAGATTTTCAAATGTTGGATGCAAGTTGCTTGTTTATTGCTACAAATTAGAAGGTTCAAGCTCTGAACATTCCTGGACTGCAGTGAGGGGATTTCTCCCATGGGATAAAGGTTGGCTGCTGGAGCAGCTTGTCTCATGTCTCACTTGTGTAGAGATGAGTCCTGTCCCCATGCTGAGATACTTTCCCATCTCAAACTGTTCTGCTCCTTCCCCACAGGTTGAGGATGGGGATGCAAACATGAATGCACCTTTCATGACTCCTTCATCATCCACTGAAAGTGTGAACAAGGTGCCTGTGGTGAAGGCCAAGGCCACTCACATCATCATGAACTCCCTCATTACAAGTAAGAACTCACCTCTCATGTGGTGGCTAACGGGGTGTGGGCACAGGAGTGTGCTCTGGCTTGGTGGTGCCTGGAGAGCTCATGGGCTCACACTGACCCTGTTCTTGAGCTGAGTGAGATTTTTGGAGGATGCTTCTAGAAGGAAGCAAGGAACTAGGGAATAGGGCACACTTAGTGGCTCTGTGTTTCCAGGATGTGGATGACGAGGGAGGAGTGCAGTGTCCTTTGTCTGCTGACAGGACACTGCAGTCTGTTGCTGGAGTGCACAGGCTGCTGCTCTGTTTGCTTATTAACTTGTTATTTCTGAATGACAGGCAGAGCTCCAGCATTAACCCAAGTAGTGAGGAGAGCTGGCATGCTGTGCTAATGGAGCACTTGCTGGCATTTATGTCATTTAATAGCAGCAGCAGCTGCTTTGCTAACAGTCACACTTCAGAAAAAACAAACCTCATAAATCATGATGCTTTAAAGCAAAATTGGGTCAGTTCTGTTTGCAGAGGAGATGTGCCCTTTTGCAACAGGAGAAATTACTGTGTTAATCTGTCCCTGCTGCCTCTTCTTTCAGCCTCTGGGATCTGAGCTTCAGCTTTTCCTCCAAGCCGTGCTTCCAAACACTTCCACATTTTCAGACCAGCATTTTGGAATAGTTATACCTTTATTTTTATTTCAGTCTTGGCTCAAAATTAACCAGGACAGCATGAAATAACATCCAGGAATATGGATTTTTCTTCTGGAATGCAGCTCATATTCTAGTCAAATGATAAATGCTAATCTGGTTAAAACCATGATGGCCTAAAAATGTTCTTGTGCAGTAGGAAGTCAGGAGCCCCAGCCTGCTCCTCCCACGGAGAACATTCAGTCACAAGTTGGAAATAAACAGAGCTACTCTGGGTTTGTCATATCTGAAGTGTTCTGTTCCTGCAAGTAACTAACATGGGAAGTGTTAGCTGTTTTAAAGAAGACATTGGGCTCTTCCATAACCTTTTTTGTGCTGATTCCTTTTGACCTTTTTCCTAGTTCCACTAGGGAGTGAACATCTTACACTGGGGGTGAGGAGAGTGCTTATATTTTTCAGAACTGAAGTTGGTATCAGTATATTATATGCTGACTCTGTATTTGGCTGAAATAGCTTATTTTACCTTGTGTAGAGTCACTGGGAATCTTTAACAGCTGTTCTGCAAAGCTCCCTTGAATCTAGAGACACTTAAAATGTCCAACTTGGGGTCTTGAAGGTTTAGGAAGTTGTAATTAGGAGTGATGCAGTGTCTTGGATGAGATGGGATTAATTGCAGGTGTTGCATTTGTAATGTATCTGGTGATCTGGGACAAATTCCTGTTCATCTGACTTAGCCTTGTGCCTCAGGATAGTTTTCAAGTCAGAAGATCTGATCACCTTCACCTTTCTGCCTCAGCTTGTTACAACCTGTAGGTATGAATGGTAATAAAAGGTTTTTACATTGAGATGCTTAAGTTGCCTTTGCTGGAGCTGCTTGGGGTGGCATTTGTGTGAGAATTTGTGCTGTTGTTCGTTGCAGAGCAGACCCAGGAGAGCATCCAGCGCTTCGAGCAGCAGGCAGGGCTGAGGGAGGCTGGGTACACCCCCCACAAAGGCCTCACCACTGAGGAGACCAAGTACCACCGAGTGGCTGAGGCTGTCCATGTAAGGCTTGTTTCCCACTGCATTTCTCCATGTAGGATATGTACTAAACCTATCTGGTGACATAACTTCTGCTAGGACTCTCCTTAAACTGCTTCTTTTGAAGACTTTTAGCTCACTGTGTACAAAAGGTTACCTGCTTGTATTTTAAAGTTAGCATTAGCCTTTTTTTTTTTTGTCTCAAATCTGTCATATTTCACTGTCATGTCAAACTATCACAGTTGTCTTTCCAAGTGGGGACATCCCTACATAGAATCCAGTTGACTGCTGTACCTTTGGATGGTGCCCTGGAGTTGACTTGTGTAACTGTTTGTCCCAAGAGAACTTGTAAACTGTGCGTTTCCCATGTGGAAGTTACCAGATGGGATTGGGCTTGTTTCTTCCTGAAAACAAAGGTCTTGAATCAACATGTTTCTGGTGAGCTCAGTTGCCCACAGTGATCTTGCAGTTGGAATTTAACAGTGAACTCTCCCAGTGTCCTCCCACGAGGTCAAAGTTTCACTAACAGTTTAGGAAGTGCATTAGTGTGGCTTGAATAGCCACAGGAGACATTACAAGGTGCCTGTGCAGTTTGCGTTTGAACTGTAACTGCCCTTCGAGTGACTCTTCAAAGTTCAGTTTGTACTGTCCAGCTTGCAATAACCTGTTTTGCATACACCCAGTTCCTGTTTATTCTGTGGCCAGGTTCATCTCTGTTCCAGAGCAGTGTTTCCATCCTGGTTGCCTCACAGGGTCTGGCACTCCTGATCTTGTGTCTTCTGTGAGCTCTGATCTTATGTTTGTTAGAGAACTTGTGAGACTGGAAGCTTTGTTGCCCTGAAAAGTCCTGCAGACAAATGGTTGTTGTGGCATTTAGATCTGTTACAGGTAGCTGAGGTGAAGTGAGCTCTGCTGCATCCACAACCTTTCTCCCATGGGTGCTGGTGCTCCTTCCTCTAGCCTGGAGGATGTGTCCTGAGCACAGTGAATTTCCAAAATCCTTGTGTCTGACATGGAGAGAGGGTTGAGGGGTGTTTACAGGTACTGTAGTACTGGGTGTAACTTTAGGTAGTGGCACTTTATCCCTTGTGATCTAAACAATTTATTTGACAATAAAACTGAGGGTTTCTTCCTTGTGTCTCATACTCAAGCTCTGTTGCCTCTATGTTTCTCTTGCCTCTCCTAACAGAACCTAAAAATGCAGAGTGGAGAGACAACAAAAGATGACAAACAGAACTCCTCTGCTCAATCCACTCCAAGTAGCACTCCCCACTCTTCTCCCAAGCATAAAAACAGGTACTCTGGGCCTGGCAGGCCACTGCCTCCTTTGTTTTCCTACAGGCTGCTGTGGGAGCTGCCACAAATAATTTTCTTACCCAGTGAGGGACTGTAAGGGGTGAAATTCAGAGCCTGCTGTGGGTTTGTGGTAGGTAGATCCAAATCTTGGAAGCCTGTGGAACTTGAGCATCCTGGGTGGTAACAAACCTATCAGGATTGCTTAAATTGCCCATGTTAACCACATGGAAAGTTCCTGGCACAGTGGGGTCACTTGAAGTGTTTATTCTCATGTTTTATACCTCTCAGTGACTTATTTTTTTTCCCCTTAGGGGCTGGTTTAGTCAGGGATCCTCTTCTTCTCTTACTGGCTCAGACTTTGCCTTGGAAACTGGTGGGGACAGATTGCCATCTGAAAGGTGGAGCTTTTTTGGGCCCAAAACCGTGCAGAAATACACCAGTGATCCAGGTATGTCCTTGAAAATCCCTTGCCTTGCAAGAGCTGGGGGGAACTGTCACACAACAAACTTGGTAGCTCTTTCTGGAGTCACATCCTGCTTGCCTGCCTCAGTACTTTTGAGGGGCACCTTGGGAATATGTTATTTGTATGATTTCTGTGCTTGCATATGCAGCAGTTGGGTAAAACCTGTGCCAAGGATCTGGAAGTGGAAATAAGTTGCTCTGAGCTGCAGTGGAAGGGCAGGGAGTGAAGGTGACAGCTTTTTCCTTTGCTCTCTGATGCAACCAGGACTAGAAGTTCCAGACACTGAAGAGGAATAGGCTTTAGATGACATGAAGCTGCTGGAATTTGCAGGCTTTCTGTGGTGTTGTGACACTGCTCACTCCTGGCAGCAGTTACGGAAAGGATTTGTCTGGTTTTCCTGGCTCTTACTCTGGTATTTTTTCCATCAGGAGGTTTTACCATTCAGCCCTACAAGGGTGCCCAGAAGCCAACCCCAATGGAGCTGATGCGTGCTCAGGCTACCAGGATGCCAGAGGATCCAGTCAGCTTCAAGCCACCCAAAATGGACATTCCAGTCACAGATGGGAGGAACCAATCTCCACGTTCCCACAACATCAAGCCTCGGGATCTGAACGTGCTCACTCCCACTGGCTTCTAGAGGAATGCTTTGGTGTCTTTAGCAGGCTACAGGGTGTCTTAGGCTCTGCTTGTCCCATGTGTTGCAGCAAAATAGGAAAGTCTCCCTTCCAGCTCGTCAGAAAAGGAAACAGTTGTGACTGTTGTACTAAAGCCACTCTTGGAAAAGCTCCTGCATGAGTCCTTAGCCAATGTAAACTATCCTGTCTGCTGCACTGCACCAGTTCAGGCTGCCAGGCTGCATGGAATGTGCTTCCCAGTACACCACACCACAGGGAAACCCTGAGCCACGGTTTTTGGGACAGGACTGCATGAGGTGTGTGAGCTTGTCTGCCTGTAGCCTGGTCGTCTTGTCCTGCTCAGTGCTGAAGGACCTGCAGGAGGACAGTGGTTCTGTCTGGCATATACAGAGCACCAGCAGGAAATGATGAGAACAAGCAAGGACTGAAAACTGGACCATTAACTGCCAGAAGGAATGTGCTAGGTCAGTTTAAATGTGGCGTTCCCTTATTTATCCAGTGTGACCATGTAGTTCAACATTTAGTTCTTCTTTGTTCTTGGAATGTTTTTTTTCCAAAGGAAGAGTGGATCAGTGATCATGCTAAGATCATGCTAAACTGGAAAGGCAGGGTGCAGAACCTAATGGAGCTTGGCAGTATTGAAGAATTCCTTCTTTTTCAACTCCTCATGTCTCTGAAAAGGTGGAAATGACCAAAGCTGGTGTGGATTCAACCATGCAATCCTCTCTTCTTTCTGCAAAACACTGTCCTGCCTTCTAGACAGCAGCTTGCAGGTGTTTTGGCTCTCTGGGTGCTGCTTGATTTGGTTTTGATTTGTTATACTTTTTTTTCCCCTAGCATCTTGTATGAAAGTGTATTAGAGACTTCTCAAATGGAGTATTTTGCTCTATCAGCATTAAATGTGTCCTGCAGGGCTGGGGGAGGACTGAGGGCAGGTCAAGGCTAGACATTCCTCCCTGCTCTGGTGCAGCTGGATGTAATTCTTGGCCAGGTCAGAAACAGTTACTGGGAACAGCTAACACTTGCTTTCCTGTAATGTGGAAGGAACTCCTGGCTTAATCCCTTAAGCATGATAGGCAGCGCTGCTGTATAATCCTCACCTGTCCTGTGGCTAACAGGTCCCCTCAGGACTCTTGTGTTGCAGAGTCCCTCAGCCAGCAGCAGCCTTTCTGTAGCAGTGAGGAGGCAGCAGCAGCAGCCTTGCATCTGGAACTGGAAGCTTCTCTGTTGCCAGGACATTACACAGAGGTTACTTAACAGCTGGTAATCATTGAGCTCCAGGGTTTCTGCCTTCTTAAACCAAACATCCCTCCTGGAGGGTGAGGCATGGTTGGCTCACTTGCTGGCTGCTGTCCCCTCTGAAGCAGCACGTTTTGTGGTACTGCTTTCTCTCAAGCTTCAGCAGCACTGCCAGTGATGTGTTGTATGAAAGTTTCTCACCCAACCCAGCAGTTGTCACTGTCACCACTCATTTGCACCTTGGCAGTCAGGTTCTCTCATTTGACATTAATTTATTTGTCTGTATTCACATCTCCTAATGTGTGTGTTTGTTTTGTTTGTTACAGGAGAATAAAAATCCTTGTTGAATGGAGGTCTGTGGGATGTGTGTCAGTGTTGGCAGAGCATCTGTGGGAGAAATGTGAGGCTGTCCAGTGAGAGTAAAGGTTCTGCCAAAGAAAGCTCTGGCAGCACTTCAGTAGGGTGAAATGTTTGCTCACAAACTCCCCTTTGACAGGGAGAGTGGGTTTAAAGCCAGGCTCAGTCCTGTCTTAGGGCTTGTGCAAATGAATTTAAACATGAAATCTCTGTGTTTTCTTGGGCTATTCAAATTGTACACGTTTCTGAGATTCTCTTGCTGCCGGTGTGCTGTGTTTGCACCTGTACTGCAGAGGTGAGCACAGGAAAAGACACCTGTATGAGCATATTGTGGAGGAAAAGCAGCTTTCCAGAGCAGGGAGCACTTCAGTTTGCACTGTCAAGAATGCTTCTGGCTACTACTCCCCTAAGAGACTTCACTTTTCCCTGAATGGTTTATCCCTGGATTAGAGGAGTAGTGTCACGCGAATGAGTGTTCTGCACCCAGCAGTTGGAAAGAAGCTTCCTAAAGGATAAGGAGCAAACCTGTGAGCCCCAGGTCAGATCCTTCAGGGCAGTTCTGGGCTAACTAAAGCCAGGACTGCTGTGTTCCCAGCTGTGACTACTGCTTGATGCTCCTGTGCTCTGGTGTCCTGGTTAGGACCCTGCCAAGGGTGGTGCAGCTACAGGAGGAGTTTTTCTCCCACTCCCAACCTCTGTTGCTTCAGAACTGAGACCTATAAAGCATCTGCCTGTTCTCTGACCTCAGCTGTGATTTTTGTTGATGGTTGTGGATTTGAATTCAATATTCATCCTGACCATAATGCCCATATCTGCCTGCACTGCAGATGCTTCAGTGGTTCTGAAAGAGGCACAGTCTTTTCAGCCCATGCTGCTGTCCTGCTCTCCCTCTTGACATCCTAATCACCTTGGGCAAAGTTACATAAATTACTTGCTTTGGAGTGGAAGTGTTCCTCTCCTGAGGACAGACCAGCATGGCTCAGGGATCTCTGCACGGTCAATGGCTTCACTGCACCTCTTTTTTTTAATTTTTAAAGATGATCATCTTTTCCTGAATATTAACCAGGTGTTTGGGCATTTTGCTTCCTGTGCAAACTATTGTCAGAGTCCACGGCTGAAAGAGGCTCAGAAAATACAAAAATAATTTAATTTTGTTAAAAGTGTACAATGTGCCCAGCAAGAATGAGAAGTTTGAAAGGGAATTCTGAGATATAAACCAGAAAACATGTAAACAAAACCTTTTTGCAAAGAAATGTATAAACTAACCCAAATGACATTGAGGCTGCAGTATGAGATGAGGGTTTTGAGAAGGTTTTATAGTGGAAACATATGAAGTGCTTTAACCCCAGTCCTGCAGTGGTTGTCTCCAGGTAGCAGTGGCAATGGAGAGCAACTCCTGCAGCATGCACAGTTTCTCCTGGATTTGTGGGGGGAATGGCTGCCCCAGGACCTTTTGCACTCTGATGATGAAGTCCTCTATCTTCAGCTGGATGTCCAGATGGCTGATGTCATCGCTGTCCTGGAGCTTGGGCTTGGCTCTCTGAACTATCAACTCCATCCTGTCACTGAGCTCGCTCCTCAGGTGCTCTGCAAGAGGAAGTGCTGGTGGGGAAAGGCCACACACAACAGGTTGTCTGACCAGTTGGGATCGATCACAGAGTGCTGCACTGTGGTGAGGAGCAGCTGGGCTGATCGTCTCCTGATTATCCTTGTTGCCTCCACACAGGACTGGCTTGGGAGAAGGAACTGACTCCTCCTGGAGCTCAGTCTGCACGTGGAAGGAGACCAAGAAATGGGGAGGGGGCAAGGCTTATAGCATCCTTTGCTTCTGTGCTAGTGACAGACTGGGCAGCTGCAAAGGAGTCTCCAAAGAGCGCAACAGTGATAGTTTAGGGCTTCAGGGAGAGTCAGCTATGCATGTGTAATGGTGGATTGCTCTGCATTAACATAACATGGCCTGGGTTGGAAGGGATGATAAAGTTCATCTAGTTCCTCCCCCTGCCATGGACAAGGACACCTTTCATTAGACCAGGTTGGTGCAAGCCTCATCCAACCTGTCCTTGAACAATTCCAGGGATGGTGCAGCCACAGCTCCTATGGGTGGCTTGTGCCAGTCAGTGCCTCACCAGCCTCACAATAAAGAATATTTTCCTAATATCTCATCTAAACCTACTGTTAGTTTGATCCCATTCCCCCTTGTCCTGTCACTACATGCTCTTGCAAATAGCCCTATGATCCTTCCAGCTCAGGATATTCTATGATCCCTTTGCCTTTTGCTTTTTCTCCTAAACCACCCTATTCTTCCACCCACTGTGTAGCAACTTAGACAAGGGGTACACAGCACCCCCTTGTGTACTTCCCAGTGCTGGGAAGTGCTTCCTTCCTTTAGGAACAAGGTTATTTTGTAGGGGCTAAAATTGGCAATGCAAACTGGATGCTCTGGTTGATGCAACATCACTACTTTGACTACTGGGAATAGTTACTAGCAGGGATGAAGGCATGTTGTCCTAAGACTCAGTGTTGCTGAGTTCAAGAGTGATGAGAACAGAGAAGGAAGAGTGATTTGGCTGTTTTACTACAGCCTCTTGATGAGATTGAGTTTGTTAAGGCCAGAACAAGCTGCTTACCCAGTATTACACTTTGGTAACTCATCAACAGCAAATTCAAGTACTGCAGCATCTCATCCCATGCTGCTGTTTCATCCTGTGACAGGAGACAGTATTTGGTTATTGGAAGTTTTCTCAGGAGACAAGGCAAAGGAGAGGTTGGACTGGATACCTGGTATTGCAGCAACATAGAGGAGTGGCTCAGGAAATACAGGATCTTTTCCAGAGACATGGGCAAGGTTGTGGGCATGTCACAACTGTGCAGGAACAACACCTCTAGCAGTTTGCAGCGCAGGAGCTGACTCTCCATAGTGTTTAAGAAAGCTTCCCTGGAAGACAAAAGGAGTTTACTTTACGACAGACAGCATAGCCTGACCAGAGGCAACTGCTCCAGCATGTTCCTGGTGTGTTGCTGTGCTGACCCAGTGCAGATGTGGGGTGATTGCAGGGGCTGCCCAGCTGTGCCATGGGGGGAAGACCACCAGATGTGATAGAGCCCTTTATTATGCAACTTGGTCATGGCCATGTTTACATCCTCAGGTGTGGCCTGTGGCAGCTGG
>NW_008680126.1:1090-5785 GCF_000695815.1 Acanthisitta chloris | reverse complement strand
CTGACTTGCAGGAAGCACAGCCAAGCAAGGGTGACATGGGGTGAACAACCAGCTGGATTGACATCTGTCCTGGGCAAAGGGACAGCTTGGTTAGTCAGTTTGGCTTGATTAGATCCAGTGTGTGTTCAGAGAGTTCTGCTGAAGGAGTGTGAAGGGCTTTCTGCTGGGGGCTGCAAACATGGGTTTGAAATGCCTGTGGGGCTAGTGGTCTCTTGTTTACACTAGACCCAGTCAGGCCCTTGTGCTTTGGCTTCAGACACTGCACTTCTTAGAGAAGCAAACAAAAGGATGTCAAGGCAAAGCTGTAGGAACTGCATCACATTTCTGATGACCTACCCAGTTGCCCATGGGAATCAGTGATGTATCTGCCAGCACTTGACTGTGCTGATTTCCAGACATCTTTACAGATCACACAACTTTAACAAGTGGGAGAATTGACTGCTTTCAGCAACACAGCACCTGGGTAGATGCATTCAGCTGGTGATGTTCAGCCCTGCTCTTACTGCCTGGACTGTCTTTCTATCCCCTGTAGTAGAGTACTTTATGCATCCAGACTTGGATGCAAATTGGGAATAAGACCATTGCTCATAGAGGTGTTTGTCTCACCTTTGGCTCCTCAGGGGGATATTCAGCATAAATGGGAATATGGCATCTGCAATCTTACAGGAGTTGCAGGTGGGAGACCTGTCCACTTCCACTGCGAGGGACAACATCCTCTGGAGCAGGAGAATCACCCTGGGTTAGAGAGACAGTCAGCACTGGGAGATGCTGCCCCTTGGTTTGCCAAGCAAAGTGTTAGGGATGGCCCCTAGTTCTGCCTTGTGCGTGCAGTGAGGGATGTAGGGGAACGCAGACAGCTAGATTTGGTGTCTGTTGGTAGCTTTTGAATCTGATGCTCTTGGAAGCAGAGCTAATCCCCAGACTTGCCCACAGGATGTCTCAGTGGCTGTACTGAGTGTTGCTGGAGCAGCACAGGAGAGCCCAAGCTGTTGCTCCAGCCTTATGGAGCATGCAAGTGGATGACACTGACCCAGTTTCCTACCACGTGAGGATCTTTTGCTCTCCAAGTCTGTGTCTAACCCTAAGGAGAACCAGCAAATCTGGTCACAGGTACAGCCTGGTTTCCCTGGCCTGACAGACACTGGCTTCTCCCCAAGTTGGACCCACGGTAATGCCAGCAGGGAGTTAGGAGTTCTGGGGCTTACTTCTGGGTGAACCAAGCAGTTGGAGCCTGGTCTGTGCTGGACAGCCTTGGTGCAGATGAGCTGTGTTCAGCCCTGGCTACTGCTGAAGAGGAGAGAGGTTCCTGCAGCTGCTCCTGGGGCTGGGAGAACTGAACTCCTGTAACGGCTGCAACCAACCATTCAACCACTTCCCTGGGACAGAAACAGGAATTTTAGTGGGGACAGGCCTGGTTTTGCTGTGCTCTGACCTCTAGATCCATGAAGACCCTGAAGATGAAGAGTACATCCCACCCACTTGGACAGGTTAGGGAGTAGTTCTACCGAGCAGCTCAACGGAGGAGTTCTTTTGCTTTGCACACTTGATCACGACAGCCTCCTTCTCAGTCCTGTCCTGAGCAGTTGCAAATCGAACCTTATTACTGGGAAAAGCCCTCTAGGTTGTGGTTGAAAACCACCATCATCTCTGGTGGTTTGCTTTGGTAAACATCCTCCTGTTTTTTGTATTTGGCCCTACTCTGTCTCCCAGTCTTGCTTCCCGCAAAGTCTGACCTGGAGTCTGCACAAGTGTTCCCTGAGCCCCCACCTCTAAGCTTCTGGTTGGAGAACAGGGAGGAGGAGGAGGTGGAGGTGTCCCTTACTTGACATTGTTGAAGCACATGTCACATGAAAGTACTTTCTTGGCAATTGACTTCTGTAGCAGGTGCAACTTCAGATTCCGCTGGAAGTCATCCTCCAGGGTCTGCACCACATACTGCAGGAAGAGGAGCTGTCCAGGAGGCTTCTCCTGAGGGCAGATGGAGAGGGTATGAGCCTGGCAGAGCCACTGGGTGAAGAACACCAGGGAATTTGGCTCTCAGGAACTGACAGACGTACATGACTGAGGAGTAGCTCAGGAGGGGCTGCCTGGCTCAGGCAATGCCCTTAGGGGCACTGCTGGACCTGTTCTGCCATTGCACTAGTGCTGTGACCCACAGAGGCTTTATCTCTTGCTGTGCCTTCTTCAGTGAGACAACCTGCCTACAGCTGTGTAGAGGGTTAGGGAGCACTGAGGATAAATGCAGGATATAGAACGGGCACTTGCTGCCCTCAGCAACTACAGTAAAGCTGCATGTTAGACTCGTCCACTCTGCAGCAGAGCACAGCCATGTGAGGCCCTGGCAACGCTGAGCCTCAGCACCCTGAACTGGATGATCCCTGCCCAGCGTGACACACACAAGTACCTGGTCCTCCATGGTGAATTTCAGCAGTGTCCAGTCCCATCCCACTGTGGCGGCGCTGGCTGGATGGAGCCTGCAAGGACAA
The DNA here is from genome assembly GCF_000695815.1 of Acanthisitta chloris. Classification (NCBI taxonomy): domain Eukaryota; kingdom Metazoa; phylum Chordata; class Aves; order Passeriformes; family Acanthisittidae; genus Acanthisitta; species Acanthisitta chloris. The sequence continues at coordinate 3,299 of NW_008680126.1, read as the reverse complement.
CTCTGTACATTTGTGCTGAACTGTCTGACCATCTGCCTGGAGGCACAACAGCCCTTCCCCAACCCTTCCCAGCCCCTTCTCTCCATCTTTGCCTTCACCCTTTCTCCTCCCCTGACCACACTAATCCTTGGGAAGCTCCTGACTGGGGCTGTACTCCACGGAGATAACCAGAACTCCTGGGCCCATGGCTTCACAAAACATTGCGCCTCTCCACGGGAACCCAGAGGGCAGTGAGGGAGCTGCTCCAGCCACCTCCAGCCCAGGGCACTGCTGCAGCCCAGGGAAATAATTTCTGCCACGTCACAGCAGTGAAGAATGAGACTTGTGGTTCAGGGCAAGACAAACACACTCCTCTGTCCCCAAGGACTCCCTGGCATCATGGGCTGTCCCTGACCCACCCTCAGAGAGCTCAGGGTGTGTCTGTCTTGGCACGGGCAGGAGGATCATCTTGGTTATAGGGGAAATCACTCTCTGCTTTGTGAGTGAGCATCATGGAGAGTAACCTTTATGCTGGGCAGGCCCCTTGGGGCACCTAGCCAGCCCCAGGGCACTGTGACAAGGGGAACACATACATTTGAATCTTCATCAGCAGCATGTAGGTGTCCTTCAGGATCATCCCTTCATGGGGGTTCAACAGGATCTGTCTGATCAGGTGGGAGATGATTTCTTTGGGGGGACAGTGCTGGCAGGAGACGAACTCATTCAGGAAATGCAAGGTGCCCTCCAAGAAGTCTTCCTCCATGGTGGTGTGCACCATGCTCAGCTTCCCACTGGAAATGGACTCAGGTTTCTGCTGTGTACAAGGCAAGGCAATGGATGAAAGATGTCTCCCCACAACACAGAGCAACCCAGCTGTGCTGCGGGGCTCACTGTGAACTGCAATAACCAGAGATCCCAACTGCCTGGCAAAGCTTCCCCCAAAGAGTGAGGGGAACAAGGGCTGCCCTTGCTCCATCCTCTACCACAGGGGCTGCTCTGAGCAGGCTCCAGCTGAGCTTGGCAGAAGCTGCCTTGAACCCTGTTTACCTGCTGTGTTTCCCTGTTGGGTGCTACGCCTGGGAGGAAGAGGTGCTGGAGTCCACTCCTCCTGAAATATTGCAGTTTGTCCAGCCAGGCTTTGCTGTCAGCCTCAGTCCTGGCTGGGGTCACTTGCTGGATTGGTTTGTGTGGTGGTGGTAAGTCACTTACTTCCAGCAAAGGCCCTTGAGCCTTCCCTGGGGTTGTGGAAATGTCTGTGACAGGGCTTAGCCTTGGGGGGAGGTCCTCTTCCTGGAAGATGTGAGGAAGATCTTCCTCTGGGTCACCAGCAATCCAGCTGCTGTTGCTGTCCAGACTGGGGGGAGAAGGGGACAGGGATGGGGACAACAGGTCGGAGTCCAGCTGCATGCTGGCCAGGGAGCCCATGTCACTGTTAAAAGTGGTAGTGCTGCAGTCCTGCTCCGAGCTGCAGGAGCTGTGGCAGCTGGAGGCAGAAGAGAGGCAGCTCCAGTCCTCCATGCCTTCTGCCATGTCCGTGGTGGCACTGGGTTTCACAGGAGTGCTGTACCAGGGTGGTGCAGGGCTCGGCTCTGTCATTGCATCCGTTTCTTGCTTTGTGGTGGTGCAGAGCCAGGGATGGAACATGTGTGCTTCTGGGGCAGCTGGTGCCTGCCCAGGGAGCTGGTCAGCACAGCTGGTGGGGTGGGGAGGGCTGCACGTATCCTCCGTCAGGTCGATGACCACGAGGCTGCTCAACGGGGTCAGGTCTGTGCTTGTGTCCTCACAGGTCAGATCGATGATATCCTGTGTGGACAGAGGGGGCAGTGCTGTCAGTGACAGTGGCACCTGGGTGTTTTGGTCCTCCCCTGCCAGGAGCCTCTGCTATAGCAGTGGGTGGCAGTGTAGCCCCAGCCTAGGGGAGAAAAGGGGCTCAGTGGCACCAGCCAAGGAAGAGAAAGTAGGAGCAAAGACCCCATGGCTGGCAGAGGGGATGGGGCTAAATGGCCCTGAGTTTTGGGGTCAGCCTCCCCTGGCAGCACAGCTGAGCCTGAGCCAGGCTCTTCTTCCCCACTCCCCCAGGGCTCCTTATGGCAAACAGTCACGTCCTCTGCTCCAAATGCTCCTTGCCTTGGGCCAGAGCCCATTTCCCATGGCAGGAAAGCGCCAGTCTGTTGGGAAAGGTGAAGGTTCCGCGCGGGGAAGCAAGCGGCCGACTCCGGGTGGGGGATAC
>NW_008680126.1:0-708 GCF_000695815.1 Acanthisitta chloris | reverse complement strand
CATACCCAGGATCATGTCCCGCCATTCTCCAACACCAGTCCTGCTGGGGTGCCCAGGGAGGGCAAGGGAAGCACAGTGAGCACTGCTGTCCTGTCTCCAGGGACTCCTGCCCAGTGGCACGACCTCATCCACTACATGGACAGGAGTGGCAGGAACAGAGCTGCCTTCAAATCCATGGCACCAAGGTAGAACTTCAGCCCCAAGACTGTGGGGACTCCCATCCAGGATTTGCTGGGTGATGTAGCACCTGAAGGGCAGCATGAGCAGGCAGGGGAAGGCAGGTGTGTCTGCAGAAGCAGCAGGCAGGACATAGCATTTCCCAGGATCTTGGCACGCTTAGGAGGAGTCAGAGCCTGTTTGCTCTTGGGAAAAATAGAAACTGAGTGTCTCAAGGCAGCAACATATTTAGTGGAGAATTTTAATCCATTCTTCCCTCTGACTCAGCCCTGCTGCTATTTCCAAGGATGGGGTCACAAGTACCCCGAGGAGGTGGCAAAACCCAGTGGCCTTTACCTGCTCCAGGATGCTGGAGGAGCCGAGGAGGGCTCGAGGCTATCCCGGGACCCGAGTGTCAGCGGCTGAGAGCTGCCCCGGGACGGTGGCAACGGTGCGGGTACGAGACAGACGGTTCACCCCGCCCCGCGCGGAGCCTGATGTCACAAACCGCCAGCCACCCGCGGGCAGGCACAGGTGACAGCGGTGGCATCC
>NW_008680125.1:16073-19716 GCF_000695815.1 Acanthisitta chloris | reverse complement strand
AACTCCATGAGGTTTGCATTGGCCTCTTAAGCCTGTCGAGGTCCCTCTGGATGTCCCTTCCCTTCTTTCCAGAGTGTCAACTGGCCCACACAGCTTGGTGTGGTCAGTGAACTTTCTGAGGGTGCACTCAATCCCATTGCCCATGTCGCCAACAAAGATGTTGAACAGTATTGGCCCCAAAGTATGTGTTTCTATTGAGTGGTATGCTATAAAACAGACAGAAAACCTGGTGGCACCTGATTTCATGTGCTGTTGGGTCCAACCTGGCTGAATTTGTGTTGGAGTGTCCTCTGGGTTGCTCTAACTTAAGCCATCAAGTGAGGTGTGGTGTGGCTGTCCAGAGTGAGCCAGGGAGTCTGGTCTTGCTTCTGGATGGTCTCAGCTCTGCCTGAGCAAATCTGGGTCACGGTCACAGGGAGTCAATGGCAATAATAATGTACATGGAGCAGTTGAGGAGGAGTCAGGGGACAGAAAGTTAATTAAAAAAAAATCTGCTCTTAATATCCCTGATAACAAATTTTAAATGACATCGAGAGCTCAGAAGTTGGTTTAAAAGGGAAATCAAACCTCTTCTCCTTCAGCACGGGGTGGTCGCTGTGATCACCTGAGGGGGAGAGCAAGGCTGATACGGCTAAGGAACTTTCCAATATCCTGAATGTTTCTAAATGTGTGGATATCTTGAGGACATAGTTTAAGGGTGAACATGGTGGTTGTGCTGGGTTGATGGTCTTGATGATCTTAGAGGATTTTTTCCAGCCTTAATTCTATGATTCTGTAGGAGGGAGATAGAATTGGGGTGAAACACCATGCGTGACCCTGTGCTTTGGGACTCTGAGGAGCAGTGGGAAGGGCTCCGTTGATGGCACACCGGAATCCTTCGCCAGATCTCAAGGAGCATTTGGACAAGGCTCTGAGGCACGTGGTGGCATTGTTGGGGTGTCCTGTGCAGGGCAGGCGTTGGACTTTGATCCTTGTGGGTCCCTTCAACTCAGACTATTCCATGATTCTCAATTCCAGTCCTAGTGCAGCTCAGGATGCTCCTGTACCAGTATCAGCCACCCAGCTGCTCTGTGCCTCAGTTTCTCCTGGGTGAGGGTCAGGAATTTAGGTGATGTTCAGCATGAAGGGGTAGATTTCTTCATTTAATAAAGGCAAAATAAACCAAATGTGAAGTGTTTTGCACGGGGAGGTGGTGGAGTCACCATCCCTGGAGGTGTTTCAGAGCTGTCTGGAGGCACTGGAAGATATGGTTTAGGGGTTACAGAAGTGACAGGTTAAAGGCTGGACTTGATGACCTTAGAGGTCTCCTCCAACCTTGATGAATCTCTAAGAGGTGTCTGGTGGCACATGGGAAGGTTGGTGCCCAGGTGTTTGGTGGTATGCACAGGACCAAGCAGTGGACCCGTAGATGATGTCGAGGGTACGTTCAGTCACGTGATGGGACGCAGCGTTCCCATTCCTCGGTGTGGTGCCTTGCTCCTATTTTACGTCTCCTGGTGCAGGACCAAGAGATAAAGGTGAGAAGTACAAGTCTAGTGCTGAGGGCAGGAGCTGCGATAGGTCTTTTGTCTTCCCTGACTTCTTTGCATTTCAGAGTCAGATAAGCAGTTCCACTTCGGGTCTGTCCCTTGATGTTTGTCCCCTCATCATCGTGGACTCTGTGACTCCCCCCTGCAGTTCCATGGCTAAAGCTGATCGTTTTTTTCCAAGGCTTCCATTGAAGTCTGGTGCCAAAAGTAAGGTGCCATTAACATACTAATGCATGCACACATCAGTGGTGAGAGTCGATCTGATATCTCTCTTTGCTTTTTCAGCTGGATTCTCTCCCTGTGTTTTGTGATTCCCATGCTATATTCCTAATTATTATTATTTCACACTTCATAACGTTTTGGTAACTCAAATGCTCTAAGGGTTCGAAACTTATCTATTACATTTTAGCCCAGAGGAAACTTTGCATCCAGTTCCAACTTCTTAAGCCCCAAAATATGAATTTAGATTGGAAATTCTGATGGATCCTGCCTGGGATTGGTGCAGCCCTGATAGAATATTGTAAACCCCTGACTTTGTTATACGTTGAGATGGGGTATTTTCTCTCCCCCCTTCCTTTCTTTTGTGTAAATCTGTTTTCACCACAGGAGCACATGCTGTCTCTTCTGGCTACAACACTACTTACTAATTCATCGATTCATCTTTAATGAGGCCCCCTGCCAATGTTTAAATAGCATTCAGAACAAAGAAAAAGGCAACATTTCCAAAACAGCTGCCTCTCTCCAATCTTGACATCTCAGCCTTGCAGAATTTCGAGTCAATTTTTTTTCCTCCCCTCCTAAAGTTGGTAATTTATAATTTAGGTGTAGCTTTATAATTAATTGTTTGCAAGATGGAGGGGAAAATAGGAAGAGAGAGGAATGAAATCCAGAAAAAAGAGGAAAGTTTCCCTTAGGCTGTTATGAGACATGAAACCAAGACAGTTTCTGTAGATCACACAGGCATTGCAGATGGAACAGCAGAAGAATTCTGCTTGGCAGCCAAAATCATTTGTTATACATGGCAAGTTGGTACAAGGACACGACAGAGCAAAGTTTTTCTGCCCATTACATCCAGGTACTCTCCCTGGAAGTGCCCAAAAACATGGATGTGGCACTTGAGGACGTGGTTTAGTGGTGAACGTGGCGGTGGTGTCGGTTGGTGGTTGGACTTGGTGATCACAGAATCATTGGGGTTGAAAAAGTCCTCCAAGACCATCGAGCCCAACCTGTGACCCATCACCACCTCATCAACTTAGACCAGAGCACTGAGTGCCACGTCCAGTTGTTCCTTGGACACCTCCAGGGATGGTGATTCCACCACCTCCTTGGACAGCCCTTTCCATGAAGAAATTCTTCCTGCATTTGGGCCAGACAGAGCTGTAGCTGGTGGATAAATTAACTTCTCTCTCCATCTTTCCTGTATCTCCTTCAGATACTGGAAGGCCACAATTAGTTCACCCCAAATCTTTCTCTTCTCCAGGCTGAACAATCCCAATTCTCTCAGCCTTTCCTCACAGCAGAGTTGGCTCCATCACTCTTATCATCTTTGTGGCCTCCTCTAGACTCACTCCAACAATATTCCAGTCCAACCCCCAGGAGTTCACAAGGCAGTGGAAAGTCATCACCGTGTTAATGGGAGATTTGAGAGTGAACTACATGGTTGTAACTGGAGCTGCTGTGGGAGAAATCCCTGGAATTCACCCAGAGGTGTTTGGGCACTGAACAGCTCCCCAGGGCAGTGGTCACAGGCCCAAGGCTGACAGAGCTCCAGGAGTGTTTGGAAAATGCTCTCAGGAACAGGGTGGATTGTTGGGGTGTCTGTGCAGGGCGAACTGGGAGATTTGAGAGTGAACTACATGGTTGTAACTGGAGCTGCTGTGGGAGAAATCCCTGGAATTCACCCAGAGGTGTTTGGGCACTGAACAGCTCCCCAGGGCAGTGGTCACAGGCCCAAGGCTGACAGAGCTCCAGGAGTGTTTGGAAAATGCTCTCAGGAACAGGGTGGATTGTTGGGGTGTCTGTGCAGGGCGAACAGTTGGAGATCCTTGTGTTGTGGATCCCTTCCAGCTCAGGATATTCCCTGATTCTATGATTCTCTTTCATTGCAGCAGGAA
>NW_008680125.1:8982-16060 GCF_000695815.1 Acanthisitta chloris | reverse complement strand
CAGGAATCTTTCCTTGACCATGAGAGATGCAGATAAACTAGTGAATACTTTAATACCCACATGCCATCCCAACTGCAAGGCCAATGTTGGCAAAGGATTCCTAGGCAGAAGAGGGGAAATCCTTGAAACTGGAATATTTTATGCTTGTATTAATGTTGCACTTGGTTCCCCAAAGGATGTTTCCCCGTTAAATAAGAGCAGAAGTCCTAGAGCCTGAGCGTGCACATGCACTCACAGACCTGCCCAGAAACAACAACACAACAAAATGAAGGCAGTTTGGAGGCATTTCCTGGGAAAAAGATTCATGATTCTGTTTCCATGGAAGCGACAGCACATCCCAAGTGGCACTGAGAGCTGACAGAGCGCGGCTGGGAGAGTTAAAGTGCCATCTCCTCCTTCCCAGCAGAGCCAGGGGGGCAGAGTTGGGGGAATAGCTTCTAAAAGAAGGCAGGAAAATGTGAAAGGACACATGGACATATGGTTAAATGGAGAGTCTGGAGAGCTGGGTTGAGTCTCAGTTCTGCCATAAACTTCCTGTGTCCCTTTGGGCAACTCACATAAGACATCTTCCAGCTCCTGTAGAAATCAATAATTGATTTCATTGGGCACTAAATTAGAGCCTTAAGCATCTGGCCAGGGTTCAGCCTGGCTCCTTTGGCACTCCATGTCTCAGGTTCAAGTCCAGCTTGGTTTGCCTGTTGGTCTTTTATTCTCCTTAGGAATAAAATACTCTTCATTTCGCATGGTTTCTGAGCTCCTCAAGACTGAGGCTTTTAACATCTGCCCCTTTAGAGCTTTATACAGAAACTGTTCCATCCAGTCCTGGCAATCTGAGAGGACTGAAGACACAGCACATCCAGGGAAGACTTTCCTGGGCTTTGGTCAGATGCTTAAATCTGTTACTGTGTATTTTCTCAATTTTAGATATGACATGATGAGTAGATGTGGTAAAGAATGAGGGGGATGAAAGGGGATAAGCAGAAAAAAAATCACTTGAGTGTGTGCAAATATTAGTGATTGCATTGAAAATTCCCTCTCAGTACCTGTAACAAGTCACAACCAGAGACCTTGGACTCAGTGGAGGACCCACTGAGTGGCTGCTGTGCTCATGGGGTAGGACCTGGGATGAGTTCCCTTCAGAAATGAAAGCACAGTGTAACAGGACAGAGGAACATCAAACTGCAGCTTATTACAAAAATCACACATGTTTTTGTGATGCTCTCCCATGTCCTGCTGATTCTTCACTTCTTTCAACCTGAAAAAGTATAGTTGGCTCAGAGAAGCTTTTCTGTGTCAAGTTTTAGGGGCATAGAGAGCAGATTGCAACAAAATCCTGTTCTTTTACAACACTATTTTGGCTGAAGCTTAGTTTTCTGCTGTTTAAACTTAGACTTTGACCTCTGGAACAAAGAATCTCCATCTTTCCTCTTCTCCAGGATTTGAGTGCCTTTTTGGAAAGTGCACTTGCAAGTAGCAAGAGTTGGTGAGCTCAGAGCAAGGGAGTTGGTGGAGTTCTGTAGTCTGTGCTATACAGATGAGCTTAAATGGGGATGGTACTGCTGACCTGAAATCCAAGGAATAGTTCTACAGGTTCCTGGGCCCACATGAGGACTTTTGCTTGCATGAGGTCTGCCCATGAGGCACAAGGTCTGGCTGCCAGGACCTCCTAACACAGCAAGAATCCAACCCACTCTGTTGGCCCTGCATGTCTTCATGGTCTAGTGCATGAATTAATAGAACTCTTGACTTTCAATCCTTTTTCCAAGCCAATCCAACCAAGGCCTCACCACCCTCACAGGGAGCAATTTCCTTCCGAAATCTACTCCAAATCTCCCCTCTTTTAGTTTAAAACCATTTCCCATTGTCCTCAGCAAGAGCCATTTGCCTCCTAAATACAAAGCATTAAGCCATGCAGGAACTCCCCAGGAATGGACATTTTGCAATCACAGAAGTGCTACAGGGCAATCCTGGGCTCAGGGCTGCATTTTTCAGGGCTGGTAGGGGCTAAAATATGACGAAGATTCCTGCCAGGGATGTCCTGAGTATCTCCTGGTACTCAGCGAGTATCTGAGACACCTTCTGAGTGCAGAGCCCCAACCCCACAGCCTCTGTCCTGCACAGCACCACCTGGGAAACCTCAAAAAGAGACTTCATTTCCATTTCTTCCTAGTGACTGATGGATCTGAGTTTGTCTTTCTTGTATTTTGTAGTCTGCAGCTGAGCATTTCGCTCTTTCTCTGCTTCCTGCACTAATGTAAGAGCAGTCCAGCAGGGCACAGCCATCACGCGCTGGTGTGATGTCGACATCTGTGGAGTTCAGCATGTGTTGGCTTCCTCCTCCTGCTGCTCTCCATGGCTTTGGAGGGGAGCATGGCTAGGGGAGATGGTCCCAGATTTGGAATGAAACAAACTGTAGAGTCCTCAGGGTCCCCAGATACACCTTAAGGGGAATAGAGTAATTTTGCAACTACTCAGCTAGAAACAAGTTAACATAGAACTGTGCAGCAAAACCATTTCCTTTATCCTCTTATGTGTTATGATAGTACAGAGCTCAGAGCTGGTAAAAGACATATGCATGTTCATGCAGGGCCAGGGTGTTCTAAAATTGTTTTCACATTTATATGTAAAGCAATTACTGATGATTTTTTTTTCTCTCTCTGCCTCATAACCTGAGTGGTGGAACAGACATGCAGGAAGTCTTACTTTTTATTTCACTCTAGTAGACTTGTAAAGCAGGCAGCTCTGGTGTACAGAGCAACAGGAGTCAAATGAAACCTGAAATGTTTGGTTTATTGCATTACTTGTAGCCCCATAATGCACCTTCAGGCTGGGGAAGGGGGAGTGAAAAACCAGCATGTTCTGACAACTGATTGTACAAGCATGCGATGTAGATGTGCATTGCTGGTGATAAGTGCATCAGTCCTAACACAGGTACACTCCTCTCTGCCCTGCTCACTCTGAGCTGTCATATTCAGGGCACTGGGGAATGCAATTTCATTCTTTCCCCCGTTGTTACTCTGCAAACTGCTTGGTAGGACACTCCTCCCAGCCTGTATGCTCCTCCATGAGCTCTAATTAATTCATTTGCAGAGTGTGTGTTTCTCTCCATGCTCATTCTGCAAAGGTGCTAAGTTTTGTAATCAGAGAGAAAGAACCTGAACAGATTTGTTTTCATATTCTACATTTTCAAGGCTGATTGAAGTAGCCCCAGCAGCTCTGTGCTGGAAAAAGTGACATCTTGTACACTAACAGCAGTGCTTGTGTCAGGATTAGCTGGAGTTGAGCTGTCCTTGTGTCTCATTTTCCCACTCAGCCCCTGGAGCATGTGCTGTGCACTGACAAGCAAAATATGGACCTGTTTGTACTCAGCTCTATCTGTCTTTTGCCAATCTGAACCTATTTGTCCCTATTTCTATCTGCCTTTTGCCAATCTGGACCTATTTGTTCCCATCTCTGTCTGCCTTTTGCTAATCTGGACCTGTTTGTGCTCAGCTCTGTCTGCCCTTTGCTAGAGGCTGTGGCCCAGCCACCTGCTTTGCTCAAGGAAAGTGTGTCCTTTTCCACCCAGAAGTGGAAACTGAGGGAAAGCTGTGGAGTCCATCCATCACCGGTAATTAATAACCCATTACCTGATGCCAGGCTGGGGCTCATATTTATGCACAGGCATTTGGCACGTGAATGTGATAGTTTATGGCCTCTGTGAAGGAAGGGGACAGAGGTGAAGGGGAGCAGTGACATCTGGCTGCAGCTCCCATCCATCTTGGGCTTTATACTCGAGGTGCTGCAGGCTGTCTTCTTGCATGGAAAAAAAAAGCCAGGAGGACTGAGGATCCTGGATGGCTGTGTGGAGACTCTGCAACATCTGCTTTTCATAGAAGCATAGAAACCTGGAATGGTTTGGGTTGGAAGGGACAAGAGGTGAAGGGGAGCAGTGACATCTGGCTGCAGCTCCCATCCATCTTGGGCTTTATACTCGAGGTGCTGCAGGCTGTCTTCTTGCATGGAAAAAAAAAGCCAGGAGGACTGAGGATCCTGGATGGCTGTGTGGAGACTCTGCAACATCTGCTTTTCATAGAAGCATAGAAACCTGGAATGGTTTGGGTTGGAAGGGACATAAAGCTCATCTTGTCCCACCCCCTGCCATGGGCAAGGACAATTTCGCCCAGGTTGCTAGCCCAGGTTGCTCCAAGCCCCATCCAACCTGTCCTGAAACACTTCCAGGGATGGAGCAGCCACAGCTTCCCTTTTATTGGATCTGAACTCTGTTTTGGTGGGTGGTTGCCCAGGGATTTCAGGAGTAGATGGGACTCTGTCCTGGGATGGATTGTTGTTGCACTATCATTTTTAAGGGCTAGGAAGACTCTATGAGGATTTCATGTGCTGAAAAATCCTTGTTTGTCATGGTGTCTATGAGATGTAGCTTCTAGGAGCTGCTAGTGTGAGGTTTAGTGTAGGGCCGAGGCCCGAGATGATGCTGTCTGCACCAGCTGGAGGTGCTGAAGCCTAAAGCACTTTGTTACCCTCTGTAAGCTCCATGACATCCCAAACAAATGTATTCAAATGTGCTGTAAAGCACCTAATCAAACAAATCAGGTGGCAAAATGCCTCTGAGTGTTTCAACTTTCAGTCATCCTCTGACATATGGACATGAGTACTTCAAATCCAACTGCATATGCTTTTTCTATCTTGTAATGATATCTGTGTATGCTAATACATACATACAGTACCTAATTTAGGGTCCATTCTGGGGGAGGAGGAGACTGTACAGTAGCACTAAAAAGAGAGTCCACACTGTCAGGGTTATGGTTTTAAGGGATCTTCCTGACCAGGCAATTTTTAAAACTCAGGGCTTTAAAATAAAAAAAAAAGTCAGGGAAAAGGCTGTTATTAACAATAATTTATTGTGGAAAAATATTTACATAGAGACAAGTGTTTCACTTGGCATGTTAGGACCAGGAATAAACCCATCTCTTGTCCTGTAGCTCTCATATATTATTCATGCTTGCTGTTTGGCTCTTTTCATGTGCAGCTCTCAAAGCATTTTGCAAATGAAGCAATAAATTGTTAGCCTTGTTTTATGCAGGAATGGCTTAGAGAGGGGAAATAACTGCACTGTGGGACCACCAGAGACCTGGAATTAAAGCCTGGGCCACCACCTTCCAAGTCCAGTGCCTTAGTATCTGGATTCTGGAGATGGTGTTTTTGTTAGGGGTGAAAATATGCTCAGATTCATTAGCTCAGAGGAAAACAAGGTGGAGAGGTTGGTGGCAGGAAAAGCAAAGGGAAGCACAGTACCAAACTTTGATGGGAGATGGAGAAAGCAGATGTTGGGGAAGGCAGAGGAGAGGAGAGTTTTCTGTGGTTGGAGTGGACTAAAGTGATAGAAGCTGACAGAACCAAGAGCATGAGATGTGTGTGCTCTGGGTCTCAGTGCTGTCAGGGAGTGTTCAGGGAGCTGAAAAGAACTTCCAGAAGCAACTGTGTCTGTGGCTTTTTCAGCAGCTTTGGAGGCATTGGACCTGCAGCCCGTTAAGAAGCCAAGGGGCAGAGGCTTCTCACTTGTTTTTGTACCTTTATTAGCAACAAATTAGCACCAAACGTCTAACTAACTTTGCAAATGGAAGAACTCACACTTCAGTACCTCACGAGCTGCTGTTAAGATATGACCCTGTGTCCTTGTGCTCATTTGCAAACCACCTGTGTACAAATGATGCTGATGGTTCTGCTCCCACAATATGTCCATCCAGGTGACGACACAGCTCAAGGTTCTGAGACTTGAAAATGTCACTCTGGGCCTGGAAAAATGTTTGATTTCATTCCAGGCATGGAGTAACAAATTGCCTTTAATGGCAGCACCAGCAGAAATAGGCCTCCCTCACTTTTTCATGTCACTTCCAAGTGCCTTGTTGATATCTTTATGGATTTTTATTATCGAGCTTGTTATGCAGCAGCAAGAGCCATGCCAGGTTCTTGGGGATCAGCGTGCAGGGAGGGCTAAGCTATAATAAGAACTTGTATGCTCGTGGTTTTAATATCTTTTACTTCAAAGCAAGGGGTTGATGGGATCTTTCATCATCTCAGCTGTTGTTTACCAGCTTCCTACAGATGCTGTTTGAACTAGCAAACCCCACATTTCCTGGCTGGAGTGAGGAATTCCCTCGGTGGCTGCAATCCCTTCACTCGGAGGCTTAGGAGTGTCCTGATTGAACCATGCCACTAACAAGAAGGGGATAAACCATTTATAACATTCAGTATCACTTTTCAGGCAAATAATAAGTGACCAAATGAGTTTGGCTCAGCTCCTTAGCTCTGCTCCTTATTTACTGCTTCGAGGGAAAGCAACCAGCAAGTCCAGGGCTGGATTTGGGGTCAATTTATTCTGTGTATCAGAGACAGGCTCTGTTCCTAGTACTAGAGCTTCTCTTTGGCACTGATCTCTGACCAGTGATTTGTTTCCTCACAGCCTTTTAAAGCAGCTGAAATCTGGAAAGGACAGGTGAGGAAAGAGCTGTGAGATCACCTGTTCTGAGAGGATCAGAGCAGGTTGTTTAGTGCCTGTGAGTGTCTTTGATGGAGAAAAAAACAGCAGATGTAGACAGGTTCCTTCTTCAATCCCCCTCCTCTGCCTCTTCCCTTTTTATCCCTCTTCCCCAGCCCATCAGCTCTGTGATCCTGCTGCTTCCATCCCTTTTCCTTGCAGTGTGGTCCTGCCATAGAGGTTGATGAACTTCCAAACATACAGAAATGAGTATGTTGTAGTAAGTGTGCTGAGGCATTTGTGAGGCATTATTCCAGTCAATACCTTCTGTTGATAGACTCTTGTCTCCAGTGCAGTTTTGCTGAACAAAAGTGGAACTGACCTGTAAGAGAAACTCAACTGATTTTCAAAGCCATCAGTGCACCTAGCAAAATAAACATTCTGTAGGGCAACTTCCATGTTATTCCTATATTGACTTTCTGGGTTGGGGTTTTTTCTCCCTTGCCAAACAGCAACCTCTTAGAGCAAAAGACAAAACTACTGTGTTGGAGCCTCCTCTGCTCTTAATATTCCCTAATAAAACAGCATTCTAAAATGCAA
>NW_008680125.1:3190-8958 GCF_000695815.1 Acanthisitta chloris | reverse complement strand
AATGATGGAGAGTCTGGTTTCATACAGCTCCAAGAAGAATTTCTCCCCTGTTCAGGATGCTTGGCTATTTAGTCTGCATCAGAGGCATTGGGACCTTTATCAATCAAAGAGCCACTTTGTCATTAAATGGGATCTGTGGGTCTTACTGAGATTCAGCTCCATGTAGGATCCGTGAAATAAGAGTCTGAGTCTCACTTACACTGAGGCTCCTTTGTGCACCTACAGTGGCAAAAAAGGCCCCCAAGACTTGATTTTGTATCAGATCTTTCATAAAATCTATTCACCCAAAGTGCTTTAGGGTTAAAATTAATTCAGTTAATGAGTTAAATAACTGCCAAGGGAGAAAGAAATTAAGAGGCATGGGCAAGGGGGAAAAGGGATGCTTCCAGCTGAGTTTAGAAGAGAGTGTGAATGAGTTGAAGGGGAAAAGAGATGCTAAGAAGATGCACTGATGGGCAAGAGCTGCAGAGGAGAAAGCTCTGATGCCCTGGGGGTCAAATTATATGAAGGAAGGAGGAAGAGCCTCTTTCTGCAGGAGAATTGGTACCAGTGGAAGTTGATTTAATGCTTAGCACAGATTACTAAAGGTTTTGACTCAGTGTAGCCAGTTGCTGTAAGTCTGCACAGGCTGTACAAACATCCACCTTTTATTGCTTATAAGGCAATAGGAATTATCAGGGAGTAGATTCCTGTTGCATGAGGCATTTTAGGAAAGAAAAGAAATATTCTGACTAGGTATTTTGACCCCCAGGGTAGCTTCACAGAATCATAGAATCATTGGGATTGGAAAAGTCCTACCACTGAGTTGAGTCCAAGCTGTGACCCATCCCCACCTTGTCAACTAGCCCAGAGCACTGAGTGCCGTGTCCAGTCCTTCCTTGAACACCTCCAGGGGTGCTGACTCCACCACGTCCTTGTTCAGGCCCTTCCAATGCCTGACAGCCCTTTCCATGGAGAAACTCCTCCTGAATTTGGGCCAGGCAGAGCTGTTGCTGGTAGATAAATTAACTTCTGCATCTGCATTCCTCTGCCTTTAGCAAGCCTTTAATTAATATTTGTGGGATTCCTCTGGATCCATCAATGGTCTAGACAACAAAGACTATTTGAACAGATGTTTTCCAAGTGAGCAATTCTTTATTCTTTCCCAGTTTTAATAGAACATCTAACTTCACACGAGGCAGGACCTTACCTTGAGTGGGTCTGAATCTAAAAGAAACTGTGCTCCCACCAGGCTTTAAACAACTCACAGTCCCTAGCATGGGGAGACTGATGACGTTCCCTATACTTTAAGAAGCCTCTGAGGCTCACAAACAGCAGTTTTACATTTAATAGTTTAGATACTAACAGCCTTGATTCATTTCCCTCAGTTTTATATCACTGCTCTATCATGGTGTGGTTATAGTTGCAAGAAGGTGCCTTGGAAGCTTGGAGAATAGTAAATGCAGACCTGGATTTGCTCAGCAGAACTTGTTCAGGGCTTTACAAGAAATTTGCAGACAAATTCATCTGACAAAAGTTGGTTTAAAAAAAAAACAGGCACCACAAAAATCCCAAAGGCCCAAGTGCCTTGTTTGAGGAATGTAAATAAAACACGTCCTGGATATTCTCTTTACTGGGATATAGGCAGCCTTGGGGTGATGTAAGAGGGAATTTTCCCTCACTTAATGTTCACCCTGTGTGAAGCTTTGCTGTTATGTCCCAGGTTCTTGGGAGCTCTTTAAATCAAGGCAGTGAGAATGGATAGTGGGAGAGGGAACTGTGAGCTTTACTGGTTATATCTCCACACAGCACAGGGCTGAAAGGTCCCTCCCTTTACACGTGGGTGGGTTCAGTGTAAAACACAAGGAGGATTCTCCTGAGTCACATTTCTTCCAAAGTCCCACTTAGAAATTTGGGGGAAGGATTCCCAGGACATTGTGTATTGCTTGAGAAGGTCCTGTAAAACAGCTCTGGGTAAGACAGACACCCACAAGGGATTTCCTGCAGGCCCTAAAGCTTGAAAAGGCTCAGATTTCCATAAATACTTTGATGAACCCAGAGGCAAGATTGGGATTTCACGTGTGGAGTTAGTGCCAGTTTGCCAGGTCTGAAACTAGAAGTTGGTGCCTGTTTTGAGGGAAAAGAGCAAATAATACAGTTTTCTAGACTATATATATTCAATGTTGATGGACTCATCCCTCCCATATGGTCTTGTTTCTTCCTCCTGCAAGTCTGAGCTCTGTGGCACAGGGATGAACACACACCCCCCTTCAAAACAGGCTGTGCCTCTAGCCTGTTGGTCTTGGATTCAGTGCATCCCTCTGTTTGATTTGGACATATCCTGAATCACAGAGTGTAGGTCTAAGGGAGTTTCTCTGCGAGCCTCATTTTCTTCTCATGTGTGAACCAGGATAGATAATTCCTGCCTTTCAGGCATGTAAATTTTAATAGTTCAGCAAAGCACTTGAGCACATTCTGTTGGAGTAAATGGGATTTTAATTCTGTGATTACATTTTTTGGTGAACTTAGGGCCATGATAAAAGTCTTGGAGATGATTGGAATTAGAGGTGTTATAGAACTGTAATGTCATTATCGGTATTTTGCAGGAAAATTAACTCTGCTGATATTTATTCTCTGCCTCCAACGAGTAATAAATGGGATTTGGTCATCTTAAACATGTTATTGTGATCTGATAAATAGCCTGAGATGCCAGGGAATAATGGTTTGGCTGGTTAGTTTTGGGTTGGTTGGTTACTTAAAATGCAAAAATTCAGTGGCCTAATGTGCTTTTCTGGGCTTTGGGAATGCAGGTTCAGCTCCTTTCTGTAAGTGGTTGAATCCACAATTCTGAGCTCTGTGTGTCTGTTGGAGAATGGATGGGAGTCAGGATTAGGAGCTGTTAGGCTATCCTGTATTTTGTATGAGTAATGCTATAATCACAGAATCATTTAGGTTGGAAAAGACCTCCAAGACCATCAAGTCCAACTTGTGACCATTCTCTGCCTTGTCATCAGAGAATCATAGAATTTAGGGGTTGGAATGGACCTTACAGATCACCCAGCCCCAACCCCCTCAGGGACACCTCCTCACCAGATCAGGTTGCTCAAGGCTCATCCAGCCTGGATGTCGGGGCAGCCACCACGTCCCTGGGCAACCTGGGACAGTGTCTCACCACCCTCACAGGGAAAAACCTTTTTCTCACATCTAACCTAGACTTCCCATTACCCCTTGTCCTATCACTGCAGCTCCTAACACAGAGTCCCTCTCCAGCTCCTGTAGGGCCTTCAGAGACTGAACAATTGCTCTGAGGGCTCCACACAACCTTCTCTTCTCCAGGCTGAACAGCCCCAACTCCCTCAGCCTGTCCTCACTGGGGAGATGCTCCAGTGCTCTGATCAACTTCGTGGCCTCCTCTGGATTTGATCCAACAGTTCCATATCCTCCTTATGCTGAGGACACCAGAACTGTGTGCAGGATTCCAGGTGGGTCTCACCAGAGCAGAGCAGAGGGGAAGAATCACCTCCTTTGACCTGCTGCCCAGGATTCATTGGCTTTCTGGGCTGAGCTCACACTGCAGCTCATGGTGAGCTTCTCATCCAACTAGCCCAGAGCACTGAGTGCCATGTCCACTCATTCCTTGAACACCTCCCTGTTCAGCCCCTTCCAATGCCTGACAACCCTTTCCATGAAGGAATTCCTCCTGATGTCCAATCTGACCCTCCTCTGGCACAGAAAATATATTTATACATCTGTTTATAATAGAATATCTGTCCATGGCCAAACCCTAAGCCTCAAGAATGACACTAGTGCAGCTCTTTGTCTCAGTGGCTGAAGTGTGGTGTGTGCAGCTGGGACGGTCACAGCTGGTGTGTTTGGAACAGCAGATGCAGAGGAGAGTCACAGAGAACAGCACAAGGGGAAGAGATCACAAGAGATCCCAGGGAAGGAGGGAGGAGGCTGAAAAAGAAAGCACAGTGGCTCAGCAGCTTGTTTATATCACCTTGGAGGGCTGTTTGCATGCTTATCACACACTGCCCAGAGCTCCCTTGTCTAGACAATCCTCTAATTGTCTTTCCTCAGTAAGTAGCAGCCCTGGTGACATTCCAGACCTTGACCTCTGCCCTGTCCAGCTCCAAAAAAGTGCCGTTAGGAATCATGTAACACTGGGCATTAAAGCTAGTTGGCAAAGGCCACGAGGTCAACCTACTGTGGAGTTTTAGCAGCGATGCTGAGTATCGCTGGCTCCCTCCTTCCTGCCTTCCTCCCAGCCCAGGCTCTGTGTGAGTGCTCTGAGCAATGCTGAGTATCGCTGGCTCCCTCCTTCCTGCCTTCCTCCCAGCCCAGGCTCTGTGTGAGTGCTCTGAGCAATGCTGAGTATCGCTGGCTCCCTCCTTTCTGCCTTCCTCCCAGCCCAGGCTCTGTGTGAGTGCTCTGAGCAGATTTCCTGCACTGAAACCGAGGGATGAGGCTGGGCTAGAACACACCGAGTTGTGCTGGGAAGGAGGAATGTACAAGTCCAGGATTGCTGGGGCAACCCAGCCTTCTTTTGATAGAGATCTTGGGCAATTCTTGGTCAAAAAATGGGCTTTAAATATTCTCTGATGACACTGTAGCTCAGGATGTCTGAGAGGAAGTGTTGGACCGACAGGATCTATGTGTTAGAGCACAGTAAATAACAGCGGTGGCTGTGGCCAGGGGGTTTAAGAGTCAGGAATCAGAGCACCAGCCACTGCTGAAAATCTGTGAGAACCTGCTGAGGGAAAAAGCTGCAAAAGTTTGTGATTGCACTAGGAAATATCTACCTTTCAGAAGGTTTTCTGTATTCAAATCCCTTGTCTCCAAAAGGAACTCTGTTGTATAATTTATCCAAATGAGAACCCGTCGTGGCTATTGCTGCCAAACTTTCTGCACATCCCAGGCCACAGATTTGCCACTGGATATGTGTTGTTTTGGCATGCTGGAAGATGAGGCACTGAGCTTATGAACTCAGGGTCCAGTTCAGGGACATCATTAAGCATATTGATAGTTTCAATAGACCTCCCATTAGAGATGCCCTGAAATAGAGTCTCCCGTTAGCCTGGAAATCTGTTATTTGATAACATCTGCTCTTATCATGTGAGTTTGATTTTCTATGTAGTATCCAAGTGGAGTTTTTTTCTTTTGTATAATGAGAAATGAGCTTGTAAATGTATAAAAATTCTTAGTAAACTAACTCTCCAACTGGTGTAAACTGAGGTAACTATTAAAATTAGTGGAGCTCAGACAGTTTACATCCATTAAAGATCTGACTTTCTATTCCCAGGCATGTTAAAGGTGTTACTGTGCAAATGACTGCAAAAATGATTGCTGAAAGGGTTTCCACTCCAAAGCAGATCAGGTATCTGGTCCAGGGAGGGCACATCCATTGCTGCAGATGGAAATAAAGGAGAGAAAATTGGGAAGTGTTAACTGATATTTTTAGAAGCTTTATAATGTCAGGTCACATTCCCAAGGACTATAAAGTGGCAAATCTAACACCAATTATTCAAGAGGGGCAAAAAGATACAGTGAGCAATTACAGTTTAACACCAGTTGTGGGAAAAATATTCGAAACCATTTGATGGGGTTTGGGGAGTGAACAGCTTGAGAAGTGTAATTTGATTAGAGATGGCCAATGTGGGTTTTGGATGTGAGTTTTAACTAACTTAGAATTCTTCAAAGGTATTGCTGCCATGGGAGGGATGGAGCTGAATTGGATGGGATGTACTCGAGCTGCATTTTTGAAGTGGCAAACTGGGATGCAACAGCAG